>NW_005843150.1:237090-250151 GCF_000455745.1 Alligator sinensis | reverse complement strand
CCTCGACAACTCCGGGGGGGTGATCCGGGTATTGTCTGAGTCCTCAAACGAGGATTTAAGCGGAGCTGTGCCTGGGAAACTGTCCAGCCTACACCGCGACCATCTTCGGTGTAAGTAAACAATCTTTGAATCAACCATTACGCATCCGTGCCTAATTCCAGCGTGTCGCCTGTTCTCTCCGACCTAGCGAGCCCGGGCTGCTGGCCACAGCCCACGCGGCGCAAAAAAGGGCCCGGATCGCTCCCCGCCACCCACACATGGTGACGAGGATGGGATCTGGAGACGGCCCGCACATTGATGAGCGATATACTTGAGAACCTTAAACAAATGCATAAAGTCTAGTATAAGAGCTCTGAAAAAGTAGTACAATGGAACAACTCTGGAAGAAAAAGCGTTTTCCGTGGCCACCTCTACATGAGATGCTGACTGTGCAGTTGTTACTGCACAGTCATTTAGTACTTGCATATACGAGTACTAAATGACTGCACAGTAACGGGAGTTACTACGCAGTAGTGTTGCTGAACGTTTTTTAGGCGATGCTGACTGCTCAGTTCATTACTACTGTACAGTACCATTGCATCATGCTTCGTGCCGCGCGATGCTACTGCAGAGTCGTAGCGAGCTACTGAACAGGTCAGCGTCTTGTGTAGGTATGGCCAGTGTCATGTATGTAGGAACGGAAAAGCCAACATACAAAGAGTAGATTCTTGCAATAGGTCACCATTCTTGTCACCCATTTGTTTTTTGTAATTGTGCCATTACATTAAAGCTGAACCTGGAGAAGTAGATCTTAGGATTAAGGCTGACATTTCTACTGCTCTACGTTAGAGAGAACCAAAAATCTTCATAATGCTTCAGTTGGAAGCATTATGAAGGACACAGAATGGGTTAAATAGTTAAGCCCTTTAATCTACCTTTGCTATTATGTTTCTGTAATAAAACTTCTGTGTATCTGGGGACATCAGCTGTTTTCTGCTATTGAATTGTAATACATAAATATTAAGCTAGCGTTTTGCTTGAGTCTACAATCATTTTAAGGAGAAATGCCATTACCCTATTCAGCAATAATTCTAAAATGCTAAAATGCTTCTTCAAAAAACCAGGCAAGAACATATGGGGCCTTTCTTCCTTATTATTTCACATTTACAAGAGGTTTAAGAGTCTATGAGGCTGAGGCACTTAGTTAAAATGGGGGAGAGTTATGTTTACAGTGCTGAAAATGAAGGTTCAACCCACACTTTTGGCTCCAATAGATCAAGACAAACTACTAATTTTCTGGCCCTCTGCTTGGGTGATTTATGCTGCTCCTACAGATACTAAAACGGAAGGTTTTTCTTGCTGTTAAGCATTTGTCTATGCCACATCAGTGACACACCTGGGACAGCTGCTAAGAAACATATTTTGTGCATTGTTCCCACTCCAGATCCTGGAAACGATGCAGCCTCACTGGTTTAGAAAGGTTCTCAGCATATGCCCCAGCTCCAGGCTCTCTGTCTCAGGCATGCTTCTTGGCATGTGCTCTGGGCAATTCTACTACCACTACAGTGCATCATCTCCAGGATTTGGCATGTACCACACAGAATTGAGATGCTTTGGGGCAATAGCACCAGGCATGGCAAAGAGGTCATACAGACCTGCCCTTAGATAAAGTAGATCTACCAAGATTAGCATGCCTGTTCACTTCAAGCATTTGCTTGTTCTCCTCCTACAATCAGCTGCAATCCCAAATTAACATCCAACTTCATTGCCTTCTTGTTGTTTAATGCAGGAGGAAGGATGTCATTTCACATGATAAAGGATAATGTAAGCATATTTGTTATATTCACATCCATCCCAAATTCCACAAGAGTGCAATATAGCAAGGAAACTTTTTCAATGGTCCATGCTAAAGTAGTAATGATTAATTTATTATGTTATAATCTAATGCAGCAAGAAAGCAAGATGATAGCTTTTGATTAATTGAAATAATTGAAATTCTCCTTTCCGTAGAATGCTAAGCTAAATGTGTTTAATCTACAGTTGTTCAGCCCTTTCTTTAAAGCTCTCTCAGTAGACCATGTGCTTACTGAAGAATTTTGCTACTGCCGTATGGGAATATTTTTCTTCTTTTGAAATATGATAGCAGCTAGCAAATTTTCAGGTTGAAACCCCTCTCAAGCTGTAGTCTGCCTCCAGTGGTGAAGTTCCAATGTCTTCTCTACCCTAGAAATTTTGCCAAAATTTTTCACTTCTGCTATCACCAGTTCAGTTCTACCAGTGCTAACAATGTGGTAACACTGGTGTAGACAAAGTGCAAGCTGCCTTGTACTTGGGTTGACTGAAATTTCAATATACCCCCATTATACAAATGATGCCTGTCACAGGGGTACAAGCATGGGGGAGCAAGGAGCCCCGCCCACCGGGAAACCCATAACAAGGGGAACCCAACCCCAAAAGAGAAACTCTGTAAAAGAGAAAAACTTACCCCTTTTAGGACGCTGAAGACCCAAAGAAACACGCCAAGAAGAAAAGACCATGCAGTTCATTAGCCATGCTTATCTGCAGCTGGGGCCAGGTGATGTCAGCAGGGGACGCTGCCTGGTGGATATAAAACTTGGCTCCAAGAAGGAGTAAGCGGGGACGCCAGGAGCAGGAGAGGCTGCAAGGATCCCCCACGCCAGGTGCACTCAGCACCAGCGAAATCAAGAAGATCCAATGCAGAGGCTAGCGTCAGTGTCAGCGAAGACTGCAGGAGTGTCTCGCACTGGTGACAGACGGCACGGGAACACAGGACCCAAGGTGGCTCAGAGAGGAGCTGAGGAAGAATGCGGATCCAAGCCAGGGAGATGCACTAGGTTCAGGCTAGAGTGTGGGGGAGGCGGGCTGCTCAGCCCGACACCCCTCTCCTTTTTCAGTTTTTTTTTCTTTACTTGCCTGTGTTTATAGCTGACCAGGATAGTTCCTTTCTTTTCTTCTTTTGTTGGTCTTTTCCTTTTCTTACTTTGGTGCAGGCTCTTGTTTATTACTTTGTTGTAGATAGTCCTTAAGGTTATAGTAGGGTAATTTTGGTAGCAAAGAAGGATGACTGTAGCATACAGCTCTGACCGGAACCACCAGACTACCGGAGTATATCTCCAAGGGCTGAACATCTAGAGGACCCTGGGTGAAGACAAAATAGAAGTCGGACCAACGAAAGCGTAGGGAGCACAAAGATCCAGAATTGACATCACCGGAGGGCAAACTGCACTAAGATCCTGAGGCTCGAATTGAGGGCTGGCATATGGATGAGGTGTAGGGGAGGTGGAGCCCCATGTTCATCCACCGGGGGACACGACAACTCTGGAGGTACGCTCAACGGGAGCCCCAACCATTGAAGATCCATCCCAAATCATGGCAGGAGAGTTTTGGGGTTCTCCCCGAAGTGACTGAGGGCCTCCCCTGGGATGGCACGAAGTCCCATCGTGCCCAAGACTAGGCACATGCGCCAAAGCAACGCAGGAGTGGATAATCGAATTGAGATGAGCACAATGCCATTTTGAAAAATTGTCCCCAAATCCAGGTTTAGATTAAGATACCAATATTGGAGATATCTGGCCACATTTACTTTGGGTCCATCTCAAATATTTATCTTAGAGCTTAAATATTCTTGTTTCCACTTTTTCCTAGCGGTAACAATTAACGGCAAATCCTGTCCTGATCTAAATATGCTTCCTCTATTTAGATTTCACTGGTTTCACTGGTGTATACCTGGGCAAGATTTAGGTTTCACTGGTGTATACCTGGGCAAGATGTCCCCAGACAACCTGTGGTAGTCCTGAAGAAAGCATTCAGGGACAAGTTATAGAAAGAGGGAGACAAGAGCATCTGCAAGGATTGTCTTAGTCCAGGGGTGGCCAAAATGTGTAGCACAAGTGGCAAAGGCAGCCTCTGTGTGTGGAACACAGCAACTGGGGAGGAAACCTGCAGCACAGTGACAGCTGGAACAGCAGGTCAGGCAGGGAGCACAGGGTGGTGAACAGGAAGAAGACCAGAGAAGATCAGGTGGGGGGGGAGGGGATTGGAGTGGCAGTTAGGGAGGGTGTGGGGCTAATTTATGGCATGACTGCCACTTTATGTTCTTTGGCCATGGATTGAGTAATCACCTCTTTTGCTAAACTGTGGGTTGCCCCACCTCCCTGCAGAATAGGCTAGTGACCAAGTTTGTCCCTTTTATGGAAAATTTTATCACAGTATGAAGATTCATATGGATTTCTCTTGGAAAAATAGGGCAGGTCTGTAAAGGAGGGAGAGAAGCTACTCTCTTTTTTATTTTCCAAAAATGTTCAATGAAAAATATTTGGCATTTGATTCACATTTTGGAACAGACATAACAGAAAATATAGTATGCAGAGAAAATGTTTGCATGAATATACTCTGCTGCTAGCCCAATGTGTCTTGCTTCTGCAGCCTGCAGACTCTGCATGGTTTGCCAGATACTGATTCAGAAATTGCAGCAAGAAGAGCGCTGAGCCAGAAAACATCAGCATCCTGTAATACCTTGCAAGTCTGAGCTGACAGATACAATTTTCCTTGGCTTGATGCTGACCTGACTTTCAATGTTATTTATTTTACTACTTATAATTGAAACTAAGGCAAGTAGAAAGGTTAAAACTTGAACAGTTCATCAGCCAAATGGGGTTAAATAAATGTACTCAAATGAGAAAGGGAGTATTTCCTACTCTTTTTTAAACTAAGGCCCACATCAGGAAACTGAAAACAACTGCACCTCTTTCTCTACAGCCATGTTCCATTAACAGATCCATTTCTTCCTGTTTCTTCAGGCAAACACACCTTCATCATCCTTCATCTTTCATCCTTCATCTTCATAGTGTTCCATACGACTCTGGAACACACAGAATAAGAGGCAGGATTAGAAACACTGGTTTATTTATGTGAGTCTTTATTTGACTATGTGATATCAGTGGTACTCACACACATGAGTAAGTGCTTCAGGATCAGGCCCCCAAACAAGCAGAGAGTATTTAATATAAACATGCTGATCTTTACGCTCTCTGCATTGTCACCATAAATAGAAAGCCGTAATGGCAGTTTGTGCCTGTAAGCCTCAGCTCTGATATACTTCTTAGAACTCTGTCAATCAAACTTCATGAGAAGTGCAAATAACACTAAATCTGGACATGCCAGGTTTATCTCCATCACTGATATTCTTCAAGCAATAGCAGGAAGGTTCTAAAATAGTTGCTTCAAGCTGCCTTAGAGAAGCTGTACTTCTACTCAGTGCGTCCACAGGTGGCAGATACTGGATTGACCTTCAGGGAAGGCTAGCTGTGAAAAAAGCAGAGGTAACTCCGATATATAAGCAGCAGCATCACCACTAAGATGTGGCAGGGACAGCAGGTGGCAATGCTCTCCCTCCTGAAAAGCCACATATATCTTTTGATGGTATTGTGACATGGCAAGAACAGGTCACCATGATAATGAGCCTGTCCAGCCCCCAGCCATGGGTCTACAAGTCCTCAACGGAGGAGCAGGCAGTAGATGCTCGAATCTCAATTACTGTGAAGGCAGATGAAGGCTGCAGCAGAATGAGATTTCCAATTGTCTTGGCTTCCTTGCCATTGGGTCAAGGTCCCATTCTGTCAAGAACCGTGTGGAAGGTAATGTGCAGCAGCCTCTCCACAATGCAAAAAATCATGCACAGGTGCCTTCCATGAAAACTGCTTTTCCAGCACTTTTTTCAAGCCCTTTAGTGACCAACTAGTGACAATGGGAACAGGACTGATTGCCTGAAGTTCCTAATCATGAACTGGCACAAAGGCATCAGTTACAAAAAAGTTGTCTAGCGCTTGGACAAGGCAGAAGTGCAATTTGGCAGCTGTAACTGTGACTGAGCAACCTTCTTCAGGATCTGCTCTGCTTACCCTACATAGCAAGGGGAGCTAAAAAAGGTGCCCAAACATATCCTGCCTAACTTTTTCCTGACTGGAAAATTACATCCAGTGGGATCACCTTTACTACAGTCAAAATCAACAAAGACATGCAATCCATTTCTGACCTAGAACATCAGGACCCTTACACAAAATCCTAATAGTGAATGCCCAAAGTGCCACACCACAATTGTGGCTTGAGAACTCAGGTGACACAATATTGACTCCACTGTATTGAGTGAGACCCAGTGAGGGGGAGATCGGCAGCTCAAAGAACAAGGAGTGGGTTATACCTTCTTCTGGAAGGGTAAACAGGAATGAAAATGCCTATTTCATAAAGTTGGTTTTTCCATCAAGAATGAACTCATAAACCAACTCAATGAGTTCCCTATTGGAATTAACAAGTGTCTCATTACTCTCTGTTTTGAAGTAGTGGAGAGCCAATACATTATTGTCATCAGTTCATATGCCCCAACTCTTGACACCACCAACGAAAGCAAGGAGGAATTCTAGGCTGACTTTGACCAAGTCCTTTCTGACATTCCAGAGAGAGATAGGCTTATTTGGCTCAGCAACGTCAATGCCAAAGTTGGAAGGGACTTGAACCTCTGAAATGGAACCATGAGTAAAGAAGGAGCAGGAAAGGTCAATTCCATTGCCATCCTCCTCTTGACCAAATGCACGGAACATGGAATCACCATCACCAACACCCTGTTCCACCAGAAAAACAGGTATAAAATATGGCATTATCCAATCTAAGCTTTGGTACTTGATTGACTATGTCATTGTTTGTGTCTAGGATCGCAAAGATGTCCACATCGCCCAAGTTATGGTAGGAGCTGACAATTGCTGAACTGACCACAGACTCATCCGCTCACTTATGTCACTCAAACTGGCTCCCAAACAATGGCTTTTCAAACAAGAAGCAGCACCAACAAAAGATCAGCATTGAAGGACTCAAGCATGAATGACACATGCCCCCAGAGGCTAGGGGGGCACAGCAACCACCTGCAGATGGCAGGGGTGGTGCTGGCAGCAGGGACATGGTGGCGACAAGCAGGGAGCCCTCGCAGGCATCTGCACCAGTGTTGGCAGCAGGCCAATCAGGGAGCTCCTGCAGGCAGCTCCAGTGATGTCAGCAGTGGGGGGAGGGGAGGGGAGGGGAGGGGGAAGGGTGGCAAGTGCCAACCGGCCAGCAGTGACTGGGGATTGCCCACAGACGTCACTAGCAGTGTTGGTGACAGGCGGAGGCGGGGGGTGGCGAGTGGTGACTGTCCACAGGCACCGCCCACAGTGTCGGTGGCGCTTTTTGCAGGTGACACTTTTTGCAGGGGGTGAACCGCCAGTCTCAGGGGGTACACATGCATCCACATGCACTCCCTATGTGTCACCAGTGGACTCAAGGACCCAATCAAGTGAGACCTCTTCCACCAGTACCTCAATGAAAACTGGTGAATTCCAATCAACAACAATGGGAAAATGTTGGCAGCAATTGGGGTCCCATCAAGTCCACTATCATCAGCTCCTTTAAAGAGGTAACTGGATTCTCTACTAGGAAACATCAAAACTGGTTTGATGAGAATGACCAGGAGATCCAAGACTTGATCAATCATAAGTGCGAAGCCTTTTGTGTTTGGCAGAATGACAGCAACTCCAAGCAAAAAAAATTGAAGCATCATTGACCTGAATCTTAGGGCTTATATATACTAACCTGCACTCCTTAAACCAATCTGAGAATAATTAAATTGTCAAAATGTAATACTCCTACTAATATGGAAGCAGTTCAAGCAGCATATAGCTTAATACCAGTATAGATTGTCCAGCTAAGGAAGCACAATAAGCTCTGCTAGTATGAAACTCCTTTAATACTAGTAAACTGCATCCATCATCCACAGTAGGATTCACATAGGAAAACTATATTGGTTTTAAAAAAATGATGCCCTTATCAGAACAAGTTGCAATGGTTTAACTTTTCTGGTGTGGACAGGACATTAAGAACTAAGCCCTTCAATATAACATCCAACTAGGATGAGATCACTAACTATAGGATTTGGCAAAATAGACTCCATTCCACACTTTGCTTTGCTCCATGAGAGACGGATAATACTCAGACAAAAAGTCTGGAGAAGAGAGAACTTACAGCAGCAGAGCAAGGAATACATGACATGGCCCAAATGGTATGCAGTAGGAACCACTTGCACAGATCCCAAAGTAAGCCGCTGTACCACAGTGTTTTGTGTTAGAAAAGGTTTCCAGAGTAGCAGCTTAAAGGAACCAAGAACTACATTCCCTGGTAGACTACAAGCCATCCAAAATTCTTTCACCATAGTAGATAAAAGTCTAGGTAAATGAGTTCAGAGGATATATCATTTCAACTGCTAATCGGTTTAAAGCAAGCTCAGAACTGTTCAACTGCTTTGGCAACATAACATCCCATTAGGTAGGAAGACAAGATAATAAAAAATAAATATACTGAATGTAAAATTTAAGACAGTCCTAATAAAAAAAGTGAACTGTTCAGGCAGAAGAGATGAGGCTAGACTCTCAGCAACTACCTTCCTTTATACTGAGGTTAAAAGCTTGAGTGGCTGGAGAAACCTGAGTCTTATGCATAGGATTCACTCTTTTCCTCAGGCATTCAATTCTGATCTGACTTCTATCTATCCAAATGAGTAGTAACTCCGCAGTAGTTAATGTGGTTTCACCAAAGTAACATGAGAATGAGAGACAGCAAAGTCAGGCCCATAAGCAGTAGTTTAATTCAACAAGGAGTATGTCTACACATGCGCTTTAATGCTCAGTACCCTATTAAAGCAGCATGTAAAAAAACATGTTAATACACCAGTATGCAGTAGAATAGGAACATTACAATACATTGCTAAAAAATAGTGCACTTTCACTACTGTATGTTAGGGCAGCCTAATGTGCATTTATGTAGTACCTCACATTAGAGGTACTAAACAATGCTGAGTAGCAAAAGCACATTAATGCACGTGTAGATGCACCCAAAGAGTGTTTCCTGGTGTCTGTGGAGTTAGTTCAGTTTAGGAAAATTGATGTTAAATCTCTACAGAATGTTTAAACTTCCTGGAACTAGCAAACAGAGCTTGTAAAGAATAGTTCAGAAGTTTGACTTGAGAGGGTGTTTGCTTTTAGCAACTGATGAGTGTGGTAACTCCCACTGATCCAAATTCAACAGCACTTCACTTTAACTGTGCAGCATAAACTGCACACGCTGCTGTAACATAAATCAGAAAGTCATCATAGAGCTTTGTCTTAAAAGGAGATTGCATTTCAGTCACAGGCAGATGTTACAAAGAAAGAAAAACCAAAGAAAAATGCCTGCTCCTGATACTTTTAGTGTTGGCTGAAATGGTATGCAGATAATCATATCAACACTGGATCCTTGCTGAACACTAATGAAAGATTCATGGACAAAAATGGCTATGTGATCCACAGTTGAGTTGATAAGGTATGCGTGAATGGACTGTTTACTAATTGATTGAGGCAAAGTAATAATGCATACAAAGCAAGGATTGGAGGAATTCTTCCCTTAGGAAAAAATGAACTATATAATGGTAATGGTTTACTAAGCACCCAGCTGTGAACATTCAGTTTGCAGCACTTTCTTTATTCTATATTTATATGTCCTTGGCAGCTTCACATTTAAAAAAAAAGGAGAAAAACAGTCACATCTCTCTTAGTTTACATTCTTTATATTAGCAGAGTCTATCTTCACAGTGAAGCTGATGCAGTCCTTTACATAGGACTGTTGAAAGAGAGAAAATAATGACAACCAAACCCAAGAGATCAGATCCAGTAGGAATGCAAACTTCTCTACTAGTGAGCAGTAAAAAAATTCGCCAGCTGCCAGGGCCTCAGTATTTTAGGATTAGTTGGGAAAGTTGGCAGTAGTGCTTGTCACAACCCAAGGGTGTGATTTTGTTTGTGTACGCTTCGGCACTGCTAAATTATTTCCCGCCACTCGGAGCTTTCTTTGCAGGGTGCATCCGCCCAAGTTGGAGAACTCCGAGGAGAACCCCGCAAGGGAGGACTCCACAACCATCTGGAGGAGGAGGGCTTCACGTCTTGTGAAGAACTCTAAGCGCTGCGGGGCCTATCGAACCCAGCGTGTACCTTAAGAAGGCTACAGGGGTCTGATCAACCTCTGGCCTCTCCCCATCGCTGAACGATCCCTCGACGAACCCCTTCCCTGCGCGCAAGTTCCACGGAGCCTAGCAAACTTCGTGTGAGTGTATCCAGAGCTCTCTGCTTCCAGTTGTTTTCTTCGGTTGACGCGACGGGCTCGCGTGTTTAGAGCCTTCAACCGGATTGGGCTAGAGGTTCGCGTGGAAGGAACTCTTGTCCGCTTCTCTTCTTTTCTGTCTGTAACCGCAACTCAAGCAAGTTTTCCTGCCTGCACCGCGACCATCTTCGGTGTAAGTAAAATAATCTTTAATCAACCGCTAAGCGTCCGTGCCTAATTCTAGCCCGCCGGCCTGCATTCCCCGACCCGGCGTGTCTGGGCTGCTGGCCACAGCCTGCCGCGCGCCCCCGAGGGCCTCGGACCACTCCTGGCCCACACAGTGCTCAGGTCTCCCTACCAGCTTCAGTCATCTATTGTTATTTGGGAGATGCTACATTAAAAGAAACAGCCAACATTAAAAGAAAAACAATATTCAGGAAGGGACTAGGAAAGAGAAGATGCAGAGCAAAGACAAGGAAGAGATTAGGGATTTTAAAACATGTTCCCCTGTAAGAAACTCCTCAGAGAGGGGCACTTCCCTCTCTTTCCAGTTTAGTTCTCCCCACCTGAACTGGGGTAAGATCAAGCTTACAGTTACCTCACTTCAGTAAAAGGCAGTGCTCAAACTAGCTGTGAATATTGCTGAAATCATGTAGAATTACAGTCCCTGTGTTTATAGGAGGTGCAGGAACTGCTCTCTCTCCATAACCTAGTACACCACAAGAGGCACAAAGTGAGTCAATGGTTCACCTCCTTCTATACCGGTGGTCTTTCCTCCAAGTACCTAAGTGATGAGCAGGGATCCAGGTTTTCCATTTCCCATGGAAAAATGGAGTAAAACACAGATTTCCTCCCTTACTGGAGTAAAATGTAGATTTCTCATTTAGCAGAGAAACCTGCAGATTTTGCAGTGAGCTCTCTGCAGGCTGGCAGAGTTCCAGTTTGCAGGAGGCTTAGAGGGAGTGGGAGGAGGGCTGTCAGGCAGGAGGTGCCATGTGCATCTACATGGACATGGCCCCAGGCAGCCTGGAGAGTAGCTCCCATAGGTAAGGGGGGGGCGGGTAGAATTGAGGCCCCCATAGGAAGGGAGGGAGGGAGGGAGTTGGGCAGGGATGGGGCTGGTGCTGGGGCTGCTGCCCAGCTGGGCAGTATGTGGGGCTTGGGGCCTGGGGCTGCAATGCACAGCCACAGGGCCCCAGAGAGGAGCGGGACAGGGCTGTGAGCAGTTTGTCCAGGGGCTGGGGCTGGCTTCCCATGGCTGCATGCACTCCCAGAGGAGAGGGGGAACCTGTGCCCCACAGACCAGTATGCAGGGCAGGGGCAGGGTGGGCTGCCGATTGCAGGCTCAGGCTCCCATCCTGTTGCCCTCCCTCAAGGTCTCTGCAGCCCAGTGGGTGCGACCAAGCACTGCAGGGCAAAGCACAGCTGTATAGGAAAGCTGCTTGCAGCTGCAAGCTCCACACTGCCCTGGTGATGCATCTGCTGCACGTGCAAGGGCAGTGTGGGCAGCAGCATGGGGTTGTTCTCCTCACTGCTGCCCTGTGCACAGGGACCATGTTCCCAGGGCAGCATGGAGTTCACAGCTGCAAGCAGCTTTCCTTCACTGCCACACTCTGCTCTGCAGCACCAAGTTGCACCCACCAAGCTGCGGAGGCCCCAGGAGAGGGCAGCAGGGTGGAAGCCCAAGCCTGCAGTACACACCTGTACCCACCCCACACACAGATCTGGGGGGTGTGGGTCCTCCCTGCCCCCCGGTGATGGCTTGAAAATGGTATTTAGAGGTTTGCATTTTGGGAATTGGCTTATAGGTATATAGATATGTATTAGAATGGTTCAGGATGGGCAGCAGGGGTTAATTGATTTTTAAAAGCCTGGGTGTCACATACACAGTTTGACACTGCCTTTGAAGCAGACATGCTGTCTAACACAACAAGGCAAACAGATAGACACACAGCCTGGGAAAGTGGGGGCATGTACCACACTGTTCCATAACATGAGATAAGATGGCACCACCTCATAAGGCCCCAGAGCAGGAGTGGGGCCTAAGATTCCTGTTTTGGGAAGGGTGTGCATATGATGAGCTATGTGGACAGTACAACAACCACAGAGAGAGACCAATCAGCAATAGCCATGGATGAAGAGTCATCAGGAGGGAAGGAGAATACAAAAGCAGAGACTTGAGAGTAACAAAGGGTCCCGTCCCGGGTCCCTTCCCAGTCTCCTCCTCCCTGAGAGGGGCTCCAAGAAGGGCCCAGGTTTGGGGTCCCTGAAAAGGATCAGCATCCCTGGGAGGGGTCCCCCAGGCCACCATGGACAGAGGGCACACCACCAGCCCATCTCACCCACCCCACTGAAGGGGGGAAGGCGTGTGGGCCTCAACAACCCACCTCCAGGCTCCTGACATGTTGACATCTGACACCTAAGAAAGAGTCTTAGAGTGAAGCCTGCATCCTGGCCTGACGTTTCTCGACTTCGATGACAGCCCTAGAATTGATAGATATATAGAATTGCTTGATTGTTTGTACTGTTTCTTTTCTGTTATTACTTTGTATCAATAAATTTACCTATTATCAAATGGAAAGGTCATGATCGGTGGGTGCAGCCAACCCTGGCCCTACCACCCCCCCACCTCCACCCCGAACAAGGCATTTAGGTCCTAAATCCAGAGCCAATACCCAGGAGTGTGCACTGTGGTGTGGAGTCAGCCCCACCCCACCCAAGCCTGCAATAAGCAGGCAGTAGGGTGGGGATGGGGGGAGCTCCACTCCACTGCAGCAGCTTCTGCCTTTTGCCGCAGTCTGCGGACCCAGGTCCCTAGCCCCATAACCCTGGCAACTGGGGGCCCCTCCAGTAGGGCTGGGGTGGCAGGGGCTGTGGGGGGAGATGAGGGGCACCAACAGGCTCAGGGG
>NW_005843150.1:223129-237080 GCF_000455745.1 Alligator sinensis | reverse complement strand
CCGGGGGGGGGGGGGGGGGGGGGGTGGTGTGGAGGGCCTTTAATTTTAATCATGGATGGGGGTGTTGATCAGAGAATTTGCAATTTTTTATCAGGGGAAACCAGGATCCCTGGTGATGAGATCAAGTGCAGACTAGAAAAAGCAATCAAAGCTTTACCTGAGTTTTCTGCTGAAATATAAAGTAGTAAAGTATGGCTTCTAACACAATTTAGCCAGGGATTTGATGATGCACCGTTCTAACAGAGGGCATATGCGTGGCATCATACAGAAACACACGAGAAATATCACACCTGCACAAAGAGAGGAGGATGCTTTCAGGTTTATTAGAAGCCTTCAGATCTCTGTGCATTTTGTAGGCTCTTGCTATGCAGCTGTTGCAGAAATGCCACAAAAATCTTTTGTCCTTTAAATTGGAATGCAGAATGCTGCAGAGGTCCCTGGATCCTGATTAAAATGTATGCAGAAATGAGCAGGCCTAGTTCAAGACCCTGTGAAGGCCTTTATATATAATTACAAGACCCAAGAGGCATTGCTGTACTTATTTGCTTATGAATTTGCATTTGGCTTTGTTTAATAAAGACATAGCGTGTTTTTCAGAAGTTCCCAATACAATTAAAAGGACAAAGCACACTTTAAACACCTGGGGATAAAATTCACATAGAAGAACAAAGATGACTTATAGCTTGGAAGGAACTGCTAACAGTGCATCATTCCCCATTCATCCCTATGCAGCAACCCTGCATAGTCCTCTTGTGACTAAAGAGTGATTTAAATGGTGCAAAGCCACATGCAAACAAGATCTGCCAATTGTTGATGAATGAATCCATCTGTATTCATCACAAGGCAAGCTTCGGCATCAGGGTATGGTGTTTAGCTGCAGCAGTTAGAAGTAGTATTGAGATATGCAAGTAGTGAATTATCTTTATGAAAAATAACGTTCAATGAAATGTGGGGGAAGGAGCTAGATTACAACACAATTCATGAGTAAAAAAACTGAACACGTATGACATTTAAATGTATTGGTAGATGCTATAAAATTCAGCAGGTTTTTGTGTTCGATTGCTATAATGGCATGTGCAAATGTTCATCATTACTCATTTATATGCACAATAATTTACCTGTGTACACAGTTGTGGTAAACATCTTCAAATTAGGTATGCATTTAATGCACACACATTATTTAGAAACCAAGCTCTGAATCCCTTCCTTCATTTTTATGAGACATTGTGTACATATTCGTTTTATGAGAGTTCAAACTAGTCCAATATAGCTCCATTATATTTGGGCATAATTGATTAAGCCCTTGGCTTGAGATAGCTATACTTTCTAGAAATGCTGATTCACACCCATCCAGGAATGATTTAACTTTGCAGTTTATTAAGTTTTTTGAATGAGAGTGTAACAGCTTGGATCTTTTCTGCTTTGTGTGGAAGGTTGTACATGTAGAGTATTTCTCTATATGGTATGATGCTCTGTCTGTAAAGATTCCCTAGTTGACTCCAGAATTAGAAGCAATACAGCAGTGTTATCATGTCACTCCATCTGAGCTAAATTTTCTCCGTTTCTCAAGGCTAGTTAGCCAAGGTGGAGCAGAGCACAAGAGTGACTATCCTGGTTTCAGGACATGAACTAATATTTCTGCACAGCACTGCACTGCACTTTGTTATGGAGACGTATCAGTTCCTTCACAGCTAGCACAGGTAACTCTACATGTCACTTCAGCATACTGTCTGCACATACCAATGCTTAGTCAGGTAAAAACTCTCCCTGTAAGCATTCTTGCAAAATTTTCTCCCTCTAGTTGTTGTGCAGTATATTATCCATGCTAGTCAACTGCTATCATTTTAAACCAGAGATGACCACTGTCCAGCCCACAGGCCAGCCAGCCCATAGAGCTGTGTCATCCAGCCTCTGGGGCTCCCCAGGGATCTGGAAATTTGGCATCAGGGGAATATTGGCAATACTAATTGCCATGCCTCTGGGCATGCTGCTGCTGCTTCTCCACCACCACATTTCTTCTCATGCTGCTGCTGCTTCTCCACCACCCACAGGTGCCTCACAGTCCAGATGATGCAACTCTGCATGCTGGACTGGGCCTGCAGATAGGGCCCATGCACCAGTTTGGGCCTGAGGACCAACCCTGCACCACTCATCCAGCCCCTGGGCCACTAGGGGCCTTGTAGACAACACAGGGGTTTAATTCTCCCTAAACTAAAGCGATGATTTTTTAAAAACACCACTTCAATTTAGGGCAAAGTAAACCCCCATGTCGTGTACACCCATGTTGCAGCCCAATCCTTACCTGCCTCTCCAGCGGTGGGGAAAGGAAAGCAAGCTGCCAGTGGGCTGAGCAGTCCCTGAGCTGCAGGGGTGGGGGCTGGTGCTTCCCTCCCTCCTTGCAGCGCTCGCCTGCAAGCACCCAGGTCGGGCAGTCCCAGGGGGCACCGCAGCCACAGAGGGAAGCACCAGGCCCCCATGCAGCTCAAGCAGGCAGGCAGGCTCTGAGGCAGGAGGAAAAAAAAGATCAGGCTCACTGCTTTTTGCTTTTTTCCTTCTATGGAGCCTGCCTTCCCAGGCTGCTGCCAGGTTGCCTGCACGCTCTGCCTGCAGAGCCCCTGAGCTGCACAGAGCCCAGTGCTTCCCTCCATGGCTGTAGGGTAGAAAACTAAAACTCCTCAGAGGTGTTTTACTTTGCAGCACCCCACAGTCATTTGCTGTTTCCCAAAGTCATTTAAGGCGCATTACACTATTGAATGTACTACAGTGGCTGGAATTAATGCACAATACGCCACCAAATTTGCAAACTCATGCAAACAGCAATACCATTAAAGCGGTGCAAAAGATATTTAACCTGCTTTAACCCCTCTTTAAAATGTTGTCTGCAAACAGCCTATGAGCCCATTGTCATTTACTATGTTTGTATGGTGCCTAATATATTGGGGCCCATCCAGACTGAGGAGTCCAAGTGTAGTACAAATATGTTAGATTTTAGACATAATGCCTAAATTTAGACATGATACTTTATTTTTGCAATATGCTTCTGTATACAACATGGCTTGTCAATAGCTTCTGCATATAGGTTAAAGGCAGCTTTGCACATAGAGTTTCACAATCGCACCTGTTCAATGACCTAGAGTTACACGAAGATAAGGGGTTACTAAAGGACACTGAGTTTACCACAGCTTCCCCAACACACATGTGCCATCCTCTATCCCATAATAAGTTGAGTCTAACTTGAAAGGCCCTGACATCCTGTGGAAACTTAGATGTAACGGTAAAATTGTGAAACTGCCAATAACTGCTTAACACGCTATGGTTCTTTGTTTAGATAAGCTATAAAAAAACCCTCGGACAAAGACCGGGCGTCGACTCTGCTTTGGGCTACTAGCCCCCTAGTCGAACTTGTTTGCAAACAATAAACATGAGATGGATCCAGCCTAAATGTGTATGACTCTCTCTTGAGGTATATTGGAAAAGCCTCCAGGGACACGAAACTAGCCGTTTGTACAACACAAGTGCTGCAGTAATATAAAGGATAGTTTCTAACAAATTCTGGACCCCAAAACTGCCATGTTCCAGCATTGGTACACATGTAGTTTGTGATTTGCTTTGACATGGAAGTGCTATCAAAATTAGTTACCAGCAGCATTGACAGCAAAGTACATGGTTACAGGCCTCTAAGGGCTCCACAGTTTGCAAGATCATTTAGACATCTCACTAATATTAACAAAAGAGAAAGCATTAAAGTTATCTCTGACATCTTTCTAAGGATTCATCTTATATGAGGTATAAATAATTATTTAAGGGTTGGAAGGGTTTCTTTTTTTCATTTTTTGAGGATTCTTTCCAAAAGATTATTAATCTGTTTTATAAGTGCTTTCTTCTTTCCATAAACTGGAACTCTTTCCAGCTACCAATACTGTCAGGCAGCCAAACACATTAAACTAATTCACTAACATACTTTGCAAATGTAAAACCATCATAAATATTTTCTGTTTGTTTATATGGAATTACCCAGCACTTCAAATCTTGTCATTCTATTCACTAAAATTTGTCCTCACCTTTTACTATACTGTTGCAATTTCCAAATTATTTAGGGCCAGGTTGTAAAATTGCAGTCTCTCTTACATTAGCAGCAATGCACAGCTGTACACCAGTCAGGATCCTTTTTTCCCCTTTGCTCTTGGGGTGGAGAGAGGGGGAGGAGGGTGCGTTGCTGGAAGAAGTTATCTGCCTTGGATGTAGACCAACAGTGTATTAAGTATTCTCTAGCTTAGCTCTGGTGCCCATGACAGCAGCATGGGCGAGTGGTGATGGAGCGAGGAAGATCCACCCACTGCTCCTTCCTACCCCACTATTTCATTCCACTTACATAGAAAAGGAGAAGTGGCTTCATAGATGCTGCACTCCTTTCTGTGCTATGTGGGTCATCTGTGCAGTGGAGCCGTCCTGCCAGTAGACAATAAATTCTGCTTTTAAAGCACTTGCTCCTTTCAACCATATCATGAACCACAGAAAGCTATTAGAGCTGGGTAAATCATTCTTAATTATTTAATTTGTTTAGTCAATGAATTTTGCCCATTCACATTTTCTACAAAAAGATAGGAATTTCCTTTAACTTTATTTACTATGCAAACTTTGCTGAATAACTTGTACACATGGCATCTGCCTACTTCCCCCACCGCTAAAGAGCAGTACACAAACCAGCGACCACACACACAGTTGTGCGTATGCACATGTGCATGTGCACAGTCAGCCTTCAAGAATTCTTGCAGCAGAACTGCATGCATCATTAAGTGTTGCAGAATCAGATTCCCTGTCAGTAGTTCATTTGTAAGCAGCTCAGTCTGTAAAATCCCAGTGGCATAACTAGGTCACATGGCAGTTTCTGTTCAATAATTAGATGAGCACATCACATTTCTGGTGACAATGTTTGCAGAAAGCAAGCTGAAAATTCACTCTGTGCCAATGTTCCTTACAATTTACCTAACGCAGAAAACTTTCTGGCCAGAAAACTTAGGTGCTTGCTCATTCATAGAAAATGAGCATAAGACGGTGCAAACATACCTGAGGGGAATTTATTTTAATGTTTTAACTCTCATCAATAATATTGTCTCTATTCTGCAGGCCGGTACAGGGATGGATGGGAGGAGCACTCTTCCCTTCCCCTTTTAAGTGGCACTGGTATTAACAGGCAGCAGAACATGTTCTCTTTAGGGGTACTGATGAGGGCCAAATGTTTGGGAAATTCCTTACACCCTCTTTTGATGCCTGGGTCAGCAATTCAGGCATGAATATTCCAGTCCTGGAGAAACAAGAAAAATACCTATTCATGACAGAATGCTAAAAAATTATGATTGGAAAAAAACAGCCCCTTCAGTTAAACAGGAACTTTTTAAACATAATGCAACTACATCAGAAAGGAGCAAGGAGGGAAGAAATCTTGGTGATGCAGAGTATCACTTCCCCCAAAATAAGGCGATAATCACGTACTCATTAATTAGCACCTCTCACAGAGCAGCAAAGAGACTATCAGCTAACAAGAAGTGGCAATACTCAATGTCGTGCCTACAACTTGAAATTATTACTGAACTGTCTTAAAAGTCCTGTCTTTTAAATAAAGCAATTTAAGCAGTTTAAGCAGTATATGATCAGCAACTCATCAACTCCCATAACTACTAGGATTTAAAGTTCATGCGTAATTGGAAAAATACAGGTTAAATTCTTGAAATGTGGGGCAGGATTTTCACAACTGTCTAATGATTCTGGGTGCCTTGATTTTGGGTCCTCAGGAAAGGGCCAGATTCCAGACAGCAGGGTCTCAAGTACTGACATAAAATCAGCAGTATTTCTCAAGTTAGGGAACCAGGAAAAAAAAAAATCACAGAAACCTAGAAGGAGCCTCCTGAGCCATCAAATCAAGTCCCCTGCATTCTCAGGCAATTTACCCAAAAAAAGCCCCCAAGTTAGCTCTTCAAATCTTCACACACAGCTAAGAGGCACAATACCCAAATCACCAAGAACACCCACAAGTAATAACGGGCCTGCCATAGTCCAGCCATTAGAAATGACAAGGAAGTATTTGGTTAAATATACACTCAGAAGATACAAGGAAATGACCATGTCCCATGCTACAAAGGAAACCAAGAAGTCCCATAGTCTGTTCCCATCTGACCTAGCAAAAATCTGACCAAAATTCGGTGATCAACATGACCTGAAGGAAGAGCAAGACTCTCCATCCAGGAACCTCTGGGTTTCCTTTGTACCCCAGTCCAAAAAACCCTAGGTTTCCATATGGCCATTGTTCCAATTCTCCAGAGGAAGGCAAATTAAACAATGCAAAGCCAGCAGCCTTTATGAGGGGGAAAAAAATCCTTCTTATCTACTACTAGCAATCAGAAAAAGCCCTGATGCATGAGATTACCATTCTTTGGGTGAAAAAAGATATCATCTTTGTGCCACCATAAAAAATGTTACGGCGGCACAAAGTGAAAGCAAACAGATGTCCATACTTTCTCTTGCACCACAAATGCTCAAATCTGTAGCCACGACAGAAAATAATAAATTGGGCCACCCTATTGTGGTTTATACCTGTTTGTTTATGGAGGGACAGCATGGGCAATGCAAACCAGCCCATGGTCTCCAGCTGCCCCAAGGCAGGGGACGTGTCTCAGTAAGCAGGAAAACCTGGGCTTTGTTGCATGTATTAACAAGCAGGGGTTCCTCGCTTGCAGACCTATGCCCCATGCAGCAGTAGTACTGTAGTGAGCATGTTTGTTACTACCCTGAAATAGAATAGTTTTCTGATAGCATACTGTTAGGTTAACAATAATTTGGATTATTAAGAAGTATTAGCTTTGCAGCTGAATACAAGGCATGACCTGTGGCCTAGCAATGCCGCTGACCACAAGGCAGAATGATAGCTAAGCCTTTGCTTGTGTCAAGTAATCATTTTAACTGTGTTAAGCATTTTCTGAGTAAAATGCAGCAAGTGGATCTGTGTCTGTGTGCTGTAAAATCAGCTACAGCAAGGAACAAGATAAGCCCAAGAAGCCATTGTTCTAAGTACAGTGATCGTGTCCTTAAGAAGTATCTACCACTGCAAGTTCTTGCTAACGTATCATAATGTTACTGTTACTTAACTTTTAGCTTTTAAAAAGTGCTAGTTCAGCTTAATAGAAATATGCTGCTACGAAGATTTGTGAAGCACCGCCCAAGTATTGCTTTTGTTAACCCTGTAGTCTTGCCTTGTTGTAAAAAGTATAAAAGATCGCCCCACCCTTTAGGGGGGGCAATTTTGCCTCTTTGCTGGCTTTATGGTCATTGCTCGAGCAAATAAACTGCAGTAAACTTTACCTGTGTTGTCTGGTTCCTATGCAGCTAGACAATGAACCCCAGGGAGTTTTCTCCCACCACAGTACCTGCAGGGAGAATCCCTCTGCAGTGGGATTTCCCCATGAGTGCCTGCAAGCACGAAGAGGGGGATCCTTGTGGGGGGTGCATCTGCCAGTGGGGGAAAATCCCACTTGCAGACACACAAGTCAGGGCACGGAAACGAACCTGGAGTACAGTCAGCTGTGCTGTGACATATTGCAGCCTAGCTGATGATCACACTCCACCTAGGACATCTGTTTCCAGCCTGTCTTTCCTCTAACAGTGTTACCTCTATAACCTAACCTAGAGATTATGAATAGAAGAATATATATTTACACAAAGAGACTGTTAAGTCAGAATTCCCTGTCTTATCATACCATCCCTTCCATAAACTTACCCAGTTCAAAGTGATCCAGGTTTTTTTCCCCTACTACCTCACTTAGAACAGGGGTTTTCAACCTTTTTAAATAAATATACCTCCGGTGGCTGAACACAGGGTGGGGGGGAGGGGGTGCATGGCCTGACGCGGGGCGGGGGGGAAGGGGGTCAGACACGTGGCAGCGCGGGGTGGTGAGTGGCAGTGGCAGCCACCATGTGCAAACTTTACCACCCTTCCCCCATGTCCAGCCAGCCGGGCGCCACTGCCCTTGCCCCCCCAGTCCTGGCAGGTGGCGGTGCAGGGTGGTGGGTGGCAGTGCCCCATTCCTACCCACCCACACATATCCCCTAGGGCCCCTGAAGTACCCCCAGGGGTATGTGTACCCACGGTTGACAAACCCTGACTTAGAAGACCATTTCAAAACATTGGTCCTCTATGATAGTTAGAAATCTTATTCTAATTTCCAGTCTAAAATTGATTCCTAGTCAATCTGCAGCCATTTGATTTTGTGACAGTGATTTTTTGTGATTTTTTTCAGCCTGAAAAGCCTTTTCCTCTTTTCTTCTTTAATATTTACTTCATAAATGTACTTGCATAGGATGATGAATCCCCTTTCAATCTCTGTTTCTGTTAAATTAAAAAAAACAAGCTCCTTTTATCTTCTTTTATAAGAAGAGGTCTCCATTCTCTTAACCATGTTGGTGATCCTTCTTTGAACCTGCTCCAGTTTAAGCCAACCTTGTTGAACACTGATGACCAAGCTACATCAGCTGATGTCAACAATCTTGGCAGCAGTGCCCAGCACTGTGAATTAGAAATCACCTCATAGGCACATATATTTAGCTACAGGCATAATGTTCAGCTTTGAGTCTAAAATTAGGTGCCAAATAAAAGTTACCTCTTCCTAGCAAAGTGAGGCCTCGCCAGCAGCCATCTGTTGCTTCCTTTGTGTGACTGACATTATCCCTTTTGAAGCTAACTAGCTATTCTTAAAAAACTTCAACAATATCTCAGCCAGCAAATTTATAGCTTAGGCCACCACAGAAGCTTAGGCCACCACAAAGCAGCTCACATGAACGAGCCGAGTGAACAAGCACATCTCCAAAAAGACTCAGTATTCATAACCAAAGCCATCATCTCTGTGAGGATCTTATATAACACACCAGCTCATGGATCCAGCTCATGGATCTCCCCACAGGTCCAGAAATCTGGCAACTCCCTGAGAGACGGGAGCAATCCCAGCATACAGCGCTGCCCGGCCCCAGGGGAACTCTTCCGCCTCCTCTCTCTCCTCCGTTCAGTGCTGGGGGGCTCTCTCCCCTCCTACTCCACCCCTCCCTGTTGCCGTGGTGTGGGGAGGGGACCTCTGCGAGGCTACCCAGCCCCAGAGGGGACTCTTCCCCCTGCTCATCCTCCCCCATGCAGCAGGGAGGGGTGGCTCTGTTCGGTGCTTGGGGGGGTACTCCTCCCCTGCTTTCTCCTTCCCCTGCCACCACAGGGTAGGGATGGGGGGCTCTGTGTCGCCCAGCCCGGCCAGGGTGTGGGGAGGGCTGTAACTGAGCCGCAGTCACACAAGGTAGCCCCACCCTCATGGCCCTGGGCCAGCCTTGCTCAGCTCCAGCTGAGGCAGCTGCACGGTGTGGGGGCCAGGGCCAGGCTGCAGGGACGGGGCCACTCCCAGCAGCTGCAGCTCAGTGATGGGGATGCTGGGCCCCATCAGTGGGCACAGCCTGACCCAGCCCAGTACTGAACAAAGCCCACCACCCTGCCCCACGGGGGTGGAGGAGGAGTGGGAGGAAGAGTCCCCCTCTGGGGCCAGACAGCCTCGTATAGATCTCCCCTCCCTGCCCTGTGGTGGCAGGAAGAGACAGAGGGAAGCGTCCCCTGGGGCCGGGCATCCTCGCATAGACCCTGTTCCCCACCCGGCAGTAGCGGGGTGAGGAGGAGGAGGGGGTCCCCCTCCAGTATCACACAGAGCCCCCCCCCCGGAGGAGGAAGAGGAAGCATCCCCCCAGCCTGGAACAGAGTCCCGCTCCTCGACCCATGGGGGGGAGAGGAGGAAGAGCAGGGGGAAGAGTCCACCTCTAGAGACGGGCAGCCCCACACAGAGCCTCCCTCCCCACCACATGGCATGTGGGTAGGGAGGAGGGGGATGCTCTGCCCCAGCTGCAGTTCACCGGTGGGGGGGAATTAACCCCCTCCTTGCCCCCTTAGTCTTACTGGGGCCATGCCAGAAGGGCTGTGGTCCCCGCCAGTGGAACAGGGAAAGGAGTGGGGGAATAAATCCTGTCCTGGACACACTGACATTTAGAGGGTACTTATGTCGCTCCTCGTTCTCTCACTGATCCAGCGGTGGGGACATGGCCAGATGCTGTCCTGGCATGGCCCCGTTAAGGTGAAGGGAACAGGGAGAAGGGTTAATTCAACCCTCCATCTGTTCTGCGCTGCAGCTGGGGTCTGCCAGCCCCAGGGCCCACCGCTGCAGCCCCCTCCACTCTGCTCCCCGACCAACAGGCGGACCCCAGCTGTGGTAGTGGAGGAGGGGAAGGAGGGAAGAATTAACCCCCTCTCTGTCCACTCTGCCTTAATGGGGCCATGCCAGCCGGTGTCTTGCCACATCCCTTCCCTACTCAGACTGGAAAGCAGAGGGGTGGGGCCAGCCCTGCTCTGGAACAGAGAACACAGCCCAGATCAGAGAGCATGCTGGGATGCTGGAGGACTCTGGTTTAAACTGGGAAGGAGTCTGGGACAGACATTGCATAAATCAGTTTGAGCTCAATCAGTTATATTATATTCAATCAGATTTATCTCAAACCAGTTTCGGCCATTTTGAAACCAGTTTATGTTCACTGAATGCCTTCTGTTACAGGTTTAAACCAGTTTCTGATCACTTAAACTGGCTTATGAGTAATGTCTATCCCTAGCCTAGATAGGTGTGTGACTCAGAAGTCAGTGACTGCAGAGTTGTTTCCTATTTAACAGGGTCCTATGTTTGTACTTCCTCTTTTGATGCAGATTAATTTTGTGGCCCCCAATGTTAATGATCTGCAATGAGAACATTACAACTTTGGCCCCCTCTATACATAACACTTCAGGTGCGATTAACGAGATGATCACGCCTTAAGTTGTGACCCAACTACAAATTCAACTGATGGTGTGATGAAACAAGCAATAAACTACAAAGTTATTCCACAAAAAAATCTGTAGTAACTCTGTGGCTTATTCTGATTACACTACTAATTGAATGTGTGACCAAGTGCTTGCCTGTGCCTGCAGCAGGGAAAATGCTGCCACCTCTGCAAGCCTCATGAGGATCCTGCACCTCATGAGGCTTGAGAGGGAGGCAGCATTCTCCCCATTGCCCCCACTGAGAGCCCTGCAGCCCCAACTGATGATGCTTGCAGTGGGGGCAGTGTTCCCGGTGCTGCCACCATATTGAGGCTTGTGGCTGCAGAAGCTGGTGCAGGGGGAACCCAGGATCATGATCCCAGCCTCCCCCTGTACCGGTGATTAGGCACGATGGGTTCTAACACACGTGGCATGACAGGAGGCGCGACTGTGTGGATCATGCATCAGATTTCAATGCGCCTTTACCCACATGCACAGAGGAGCTCTTAGGTTAACTTAGGGTATAAATAATGGTCACCTTTATTCCACCATATCATTTTTTCTGGTGGCACAAAGGGAAAACAAACAGACATCCATACTATTTGTTGTACCACAAAGGCACAACTTTTCAGCCACAAGAAATGTGGTAATAGTTTTTGCCACTTTATTCCGCAGACATCTGTTAGGTTTATGGAATGAGAGTCTGGGCGCTATCCAGCCACCCCAGCAGGAACTCCTGGGGCTTGAGGGGCCTGACTCTGCATGCCCCAGGAATTCCTCCATAGTATCAGGCTCCTCAAGACCTGGGAGCCCCTGCCCAGTTTTCCCCTCTTATAGAGAAATGTCTGGGGGAATCTCTAGAGTGCATCTCTGTAAGAGGGGAACCCTGGCTTTCTCCACTTACAAAGAAGCACCTTGGAGATTACCCAGCACATCTCTCTGCAAGAAGGAAACACATTACCTGTTGTTCTGCAGAACGGACAGGCAGGAAAACAGGCAACATGTGTTTTGCCCAATGAAGTGGATCAGCTGTTCTAGGACACATCCAGGCACAGCTAATTGGCTTTACTTGACAACATCCATTTATACTCTTTGGCCACATCCAGACAAGTGCAGCTGTGCGGTATGTAGCACTGCAAACACATCTGTGGCACCATATACCACACATTTAGATGTTCTCCAAGCTGCAAGGGAGCGCTGCCCATGTGTGCGTTGCTCTGCCTTTTTTTATGCAGGTTTTATTGACCCCTGGATACCCAGGGGTTAAAAAAGCCTACAGAGAAAACAAAAAAGCAGAGCAGCGCACACACAGGCAGCGTGCCCCGCTCAAAAGCGGAGCTGGGCCACCCGGAGCCATGCTGCAGCTGCTGGCCAGGCTTCATGCAACAAAATCGCTGCTGCTGCAGCCCCCGGAGGCCCCAGGATCCCAGGTAAGGCTGCTGGGGCCAACCCAGTGCTGGGGCCAGCCTCCCTTACCACACCCGAGGTAACTTGCCCTGCGCCAAAGTGCGCATGGCACGGGCGTTCCCTGGGGACTAGCAGCGGTGCAAAGTGCGCCACCGCTACTTGTCCCTGGGGAACCAAATGTCCACACTTGTCTAGATGTGCCCTTAGATGATATACTACTTTTTTCTAACCATGCAAACCAGTTCTGCTACCAGAAGCTGATCTTAAAGTCCATCCATTCAAAAACAAAGACCAAGGACATTAGTCCAAAGTCACAAGTGGCGTAGACCAGTGAAATTGTAACCTCTGACAGCAGGTCTGAATTTGGTACTTTAACATTTCTATGTTACACTTCCTAAAGAATAAATTCAATTTTTCACAGAAGAGGATACTGATATTTCTTCCACTCCCAAGAGGCCTTAATAGTTTCCATGCATCATTGGCACACATGGGTTATGGATCTTTCACACCTATATCTGCGTGGTATACAATATCAAGTATTCAAGGATAACAAAATGAAAAATGGCTTGACAGAAAAAAATGATCACACAAACTTCTTCCGTGGGAGATACAGTACTGTTACATTCAAATCATGCCGTGCAACGAACTGACTGGCATCAGGTAATTAAATTTCTTATGGGGATGAATCTACATTATTTTGGGGTTATGTGAATACACATGCTCGATAGGCTTATATACACAGAGATGATATAAAACAATGTACTAAGTCAAGGAAGGACCTAGGGCATGTGAAAAACTGAAATGTGAACTTAAAAGCGGAAAAGGAGGATTTGAAATATATGGAGCATCCTCAAAGACCTGCCACAGAACAGAAAGAATGTTGGAGCCTTTAGAACAAAATGACCCTTGAGAGCAAGCTGAATCACAGTGAGTATGCTATAATGGTCACCTGCACTTGAAGCCCTCTTGTTCTCATCCCCCAACTTGAAACCCTATTCAGAGACTTGCTTGTGTCATTCTCTATCTAGAATGTATCAAAAGGATTTTTTCAAACATTACTACAGCAATTGTTTTGTTCTTCCTATAGGCTATCAATCATTTCAACCTTTAAAATCTGAAGCACATTTTCTAGACTCTGTGGGAGTGATCCAGTGCAGAAATGATGCAGAATGTTCTATCTATAGACTAAGGGTCAAACATAGAGTGGGTTGAGAAATTTCAAATTTTGAAGTTTTTCAACTAAAAAACAAAATGTTCATCCAGGTATAGGATTTGCTGCGGGGGGGAAATAAAATTTCAAAATATGGTACTAGGGAAAAGAAAATGTTTTTTTCAGAAAAGTTTACTGTCGACTAGAGCTGATTAAAAAGGGATCAGAAGGATAGAGCATGCAAGGGAATCACTTCATGTCATGTCACCAAATTATTGCTGTTTAACAGCAGAAGTAAAACCAAAAGAGTCACGGCACAGGTAAGTACTTCAGTTTTTATGCCATGGATAGCACATAAATCCTTGTCTTTTCAGACACACATTATCTGCTTACGCTTTAACCCTTTTATTTCCTCTGTTGTCTTGGCTCTCCTAGTTGCCTACAAGATCTTAACATTATATACACAGTAATACCACTTGGCCCCTTTAATTGTGCCCAGTGATACCCTTCACTTACAGTAGCATTGACGTAAA
>NW_005843150.1:211674-223098 GCF_000455745.1 Alligator sinensis | reverse complement strand
GCTGAACTCATTGTAAATACATGCAAGATCAAAAGACTAAGTTAATATTCTGTGCTGCATATCTCTTGGCCTACTTCTTCTACTCCCTAGGGCCTGATTTGCTCTTACAGAATTCCCAAGGATTCAAAGAGATACAACAGAAGGATTTTGTCAGTGAACTGGGTACCAACTTCTAAGTATGATATAAAAACCTAGAACAGGCAAGACTGAAGTTGTGATTTCCTCCCAGAATGCTGCTTTAGGGAATTTGCAAATCCCAAGTAATTGTTCCATTATCATGCACCTCATTTTTTTAAATGACTGTAAAAATGACAAGAGCATATAAATGACAAGAATGCTAAGCATTAAAAAAGAACTCGATAACTCAATGTACAAATACTGCCTTGTGTGCCATCATGATGATGAGTTCTGTAATCATAAGGAATAGCAACAAACTTCCATATCTACTTAGCAAAGAGAAGAATTCTCTGCAGAAAGCAAGAGAGGGGAGAAAGCAATCTGTGAAAGAGGGGCCAGGCTGCTGTGCTAGGGCCAAAAGAGAAAGGGGCTTTCCTCCTAATATCTGGGAGAGGATGGAGGGATGTGTGTTTGTTTAAAAACTGAATTTTGCCCAGAGAATTGGCTGAGGAACTTTTGATGGAGCAAGTTCTCCTGCCAAAAGCCAGCAGGCTAAGGACCCACATACAGAGAGGTACCACGTTCCTTTCTCATATTACAACCACCATAATACACCGTGCTTTAAAATGGAAAGCAGATGGGGAAGCCAAGCCACAGAAAGGAGACAGCTTATAGTTTCAAAAACATCAATTTTTTGGTTGGATGCCTCTTCATTTATATACCCAACTAGAAGCTGTCTTGATTTTCAGAGATGTTGGCACCCACTAATCCTATTCAAGTCTCTTTTTGCAATAGACCCAGGCCAGTTCTGTATACCCAAAGGTTTAGTTAGCTCATGTAAGTACTGTTCTGTTGTTCTGGAGAAATTAACCAAATTGTTAAATTTTTTTCTGATCCTCCTATGTTTTACATTGATCATGAAAAAGACAGGTACCTTGAATATTTCAAGATCTTACCTTAATCTGTTCTTTGAACATGTCAACAAAACAGCTGTTAAAAATAATAAATTAACATAATGTACATGGACTTTCCAAAAAAGCTTTTGACATGATTTTAAAAGAGTCCATTGAGGAAAATAAGCAAGCAAGTATTGTCATGGATCAAATACTGGCTAGGAGACAGAAAAGCAGGTGTAGGAATACATGGAGGCCAATCATAAAAAGGGTTTAAAGAGAAGTGGCACACTGTAGCCACGTAGGAGCAGACTGGCATCTCACGGAGCCTGGGGGCAGTCTGCAAGCATGCTGTAATGGGGGATTGCAGGCTTCCTAGGCAAGGGGGCTAACTGCATTATTTAATTAACTGGTGGGAAGATAAAAGGCTCCCAGGAAGGGAAGTCAGAGAAAGAGACTTCCAGAGAGAACTCAGAGTGGGAGAGTTGGGCTCCTAGGGAGAAGAGCTAGAGGCAAGCAGACAGCTGAAAGCCAGAAGGCTGAGAGCAGAGAACTGAGAGGGAAAGAACCAGTGGGGTCAGTTCATGGTAGAGCTGGGGGACCATGCCTGGAGTGCTTTTATTTTGAGTGTGTCAACAGACTGTGGATATTGTGGGAGTGAACTGACCAGAGATTTTATAGTGTTCGATGATTGTGTCCTGCCAGGAAGGAGTTTGCCCCAGGGAAATAAAGACAGTGAAAAGGCTGAAAACATTCAGTGAAAGGGTGCAGACAGAAATGCAGCTCCCAGCTGTAACTCAGAAAGTTTTCTTCAAAGTGTTCTGAGTTACAATATTTTCCCAGACCAAACAGAAGCTGAATGTTATTTCCAGGGGAAAGGGGATCTAGCTGGAGCTGGGAGCCTGCAGCCAGGATCTCTGCCAGTGCTCGGTGTTTTCAGAATGGGAGGGGGGAAAGGCAGCAGAGGGAGTTCATTCTTCAGGCTCCACAGCCAGTACAGAAGAGTGGGTGGGTAAACTGGAGACCCCACACCGCAGCGGGGTTCCAACCCACCCCCACCTTTTGGGGGAGAGGGGCTGAAAAAACCCCCAGGCTGAACTCCTCCTGCCCTCTTCCCCTCTCCCATTCTGAATACAGCAACAGGCTGGGAGCTCGGCAGACACAGAAGTTGCTATATTTTGAGATATCTTTATCTGATGCATCTGAGGAATCAGATTTTCATCAGATTGGCCATTTTTGAAGCTGTCTGAAGCCATGCACTTGTGTTTGGTCACAGCTAAAACACTTTCTGTGGCCAGATCAAGTGAAAATTGTCACTTCTGTCTGCGCCCAAAGACTGAGTGAGCTAATTAACCCTGAACCCGTTACACACACCATACTGTGCACTAGTGTTTTAAAAATTGTGAGAAACCTGAAAATGATACAAAATGTTACAGTTTACTCAAGATTAGAGAAGGCTGAGGAATTTCAGATACCTAGGTAAACTGGCAACACAAAGGCAGATGACAGTCAGTGATGACAATTACAAGGTACGCCATGATAGAAGGAAAAACCAGAACAACTCATACAACCTCTTAGATTCAGAGTTAACCATAATGAAGTCAGAGAAAACATGCAGACCTTGCTACAGATTGCTCTTTAAAGACCCTTGTTATCGATTAAATAATGCTCAAAGGAGAGCAAACAAAATACTAGGATACTTAAAGGACAGTATTTTCTCACATAGAACACACTGTAGAATATAATACACATCTTGTGTTTGAAAGGCTGAATAAAATGAAAAAATGATCTGTTCTTGGAGTAAATAATAATGGACTAGCAGCAGCTAGGCTCATTGTTCTGATCCCTCTGGATTGCTGCAGATATTACTTTTGGTTTCACCTAGCAAACAGTAGAACCTGTTCTTACCTTATTTCTCAAATATAATGCACACACTTATTCCCAGCATCTGGTTGGGGCCATGTTACATGGGAGAAAATATGGTACTAAACTAGTATACTGCCATAATAAAAAAAATGGTGACTCCATCCTAGATAATTGTGGTCATTTCTGGTCACCCCACCTCACAAAGGTGCTGATTGTAAATATCTGTAAAAGGTGGTGGTGTACTTAAGATACAGATATTATGATTTTAATCCATTTGAATAAGTTGGCTGAGTGCACCTTTTTCACACATCACAGTTGTTGTGAGCCTCTATCCACTATCTTCTAGTCATATGTTCATTTCTTTGATTTAAAGAAATTGAAAGCAAGCAAAGAATTAGGAAATTTTTTTCATTATCAGAGATAGCCAGTCTGTCTCTAGAGATGCATTTGAGATATTATTTGCCTTGCATCTCTCTATGCTTCTACATCTCCATTCAAGTAAGAGTAGCTGAGTTCTACCAGTTGAAGATTTGGCCATAAAGACTGACTGCGCCTAGTTTGGCTTGGAAGAGACAAAGCTAGGTTGCTAAAGGGTTTATAGCTTAAATCTGAAATAGATAGTGCTCTCATATAACACACTTGAGGAAGAAGGTAAGCTCAAAGTAGATGTGGTGTTCAGAGAATGCCATAATTGAAAAATGCGTGCAGGGGAAAAAATTCTACAGATGGATTTAAAGAAAAGAACAGGTCAGTTTAATATAGTGCTCACTGGTATGAAGCAACACCTGTAGTGAAAGATATAAAATCTAGGCTTAACTTATTGCCACTCCTTTCTTAAGTGCCCATTTGAGCATCTTCCACAGTAATGTAGTGTGCCACCCTGCTTCTCAATAGAACCAAAGGCAACTGGACAAAAAACACCTACTGACTTTCTCTGCAAGTACTCAGGTTTCTTCTCATTTATTTCTGTGGTTAGTGGATTAGTACTGCACTTGCTCAAGAAGCAGAATCTGCAATTACTATCTGCCATCTTGTACTTTATGTATAAACATATCAAGAATACTTTGCATAAGGAATCCAAATGCCAGTGGTGTTTGACCTTATGGCCCTGTAGATTCATAGATTCATAGATGTTAGGGTCGGAAGGGACCTCAACAGATCATCGAGTCCGACTCCCTGCATAGAAAGAGTGCTGGGTCTAGATGACCCCAGCTAGATACTCATCTAACCTCCTCTTGAAGAAGGCCAGATGGGCGGTGCCAGGTCTGTCCACAGGTCATATCAGGCCTGTGGGCCTGATCCAATGCACAGGTTAGGCATAGCGGGGCCCTATCCTACCACGCGGAGGAGAGCAGGGGGCAGCCTGGTCCTGATCCAGCTACGCAAAATGGAGGGGTCATGGCTCAGCTTCAACTTACTCATAGGGGAAGGAGCTGTGGCCTGGTTCCAAGTGGAGGAGAAGGGGTCTTGGCCCAATCCCAATCTAGCCACTCAGGGGAGGGGACATGGTCAGCTCCAGTCTAACCACGTGGCGGAGGTGGAGGCATGGCCCACTCCCAATCTGGCCATGCAGGGTTTGGGAATTTGGCAACAGGGGAGGGGGCAGTATTAACCGCTACCACCACCGAATTTCCCAACTCATAGGAAGCCCTGCAAACCAGGGGCCAGGGGTTGAGCACCCCTGCAATATGCACTTATCCTTGTATCTTCTCCTGTTAACATAGTACCAGCAATATGTCATGAACAGCAAGAGATACATTGCTTTGCCTGTTTCCTATATTTGTTCATTAGAAATTACCTGCCTTAGAATTTTAACACGGAAAGTGCATTACAGGTAACATGCCAGATCTATAGATATTTTAACAATTTTTCAAAGTTCAAAACATGAGTTAAACAAAGCAGGAGCAGAACTAGGAGATTTGAACTGGTGTGAACTCTTCTAATTGTCCTGCACACTTGAACAGTTCCTGCTACAACATATACTCTCCTGAATTATGGAGGAATTACAACATAGGCAAGAAAAGGAACATTATACTGACTGAGACTTCCCTCACAGCAGTCTAGGCTACTAGCTTTGCCCTTTTGAAATAGCCACCTGTGGGGGAGGAATATCTAGGCAGTTTAACAGTAGTGCTGCAATATGTGGCAGACTTGGCTTCTTTCTTTCCAAGCAAACAGCAGGTTGTAGCCTAGTGGGAACAGCAGCACACCATGATGTGATGAGATTAAACCATGCATTACCAGCAAAACATGCAGAGTTAGAGACAAGAAACTCTAACAAGCAATGTAAAAAAACTCAGCTTAGACCAAAAGTACTAAGAAACTGAAAACTACAGCTCAAGTGTAGCTATAGTCACAGAACTGACAGCAGGGATAATATCTCAGGCTCCTCTATTTATTCACCCTTTGTGATTTCTATATCCACTATGATCTGCTTACAAGCATATTCACGTTGCACATTTTAGCCTGGCCACCAAAAATCAAATGGTCTCCTTCCCGCTTATACCTCATCACCAAAGATATACACATTTGAAGCACATTGGAAGTGTGTGCGTATTTGTTTGTATAAAAGTAAAAGTATCAAAAATGTGTTGTGCCATAACAAGCTTGCATAACAGAAGATAAATACAGGAAGTAGTTATATGTATACCTCCATATTCTTGCATACTTCCAAGAGTATTAATTTTTTAACGTTAAAATGCCTGTATGTCTAGGACATATGCCCATTTATGTCTAGAACATAAACCATTTTCAAAAACTGTGTGATCTCAAGTAACATGTGCTGCCATACATAGTCACAGCTGACAGCATGTATTTTACCTCCGGAATTTCTTAGTTTGAGACAGATGTATCAAGATCATCCTATTATTTAATTTTAAAAGGTCCTGATTATTCTCTGGCAGCCAAGTGCTAGCCCAACCCATCCTTTTATTTCATTTCAGTCTAATGACTACAATTGATCAAAATTCAAATTCTGGGTAACAAAAATTCCAACATTTCAAACTTAGTTTTCATTCTGACTAAAAATGAAATACAAACTTAAAAAAAAAAGTCTCATAAATCAAATTCAGAAAAAGTTTGTTTTAAAAATTGTTTTCTGGAAAAAAGTCAAAAAGGTCTCAAAATAAAAGTTCCATTTGAAATTTTATCTTCATTTAATTTTATTGTCAAAATATTATTTTTATTAAAAAACATTAAGTGCTGTAGCTATTTAGTACATATTAAAATATCTTATCTTCTTTTCTAAATCAAAGTGTCTCCTCTTGGTATTATCTTAAAATAGTGTTACTGTGCTCATAACAAGACAAAATAAATTGATTTGGAAAGTAAAATAAGATGTTTCAATTTGTACTTAGTAACAACTGCCCTTAATGTTTTGACTTGGGTTTTTTGTTTGCTTGCTTGTTTGCTTGCTTAAAGAAACAGAAGCATGAAATTACATCATTGTATGTCCTACCTTCAATGCATATTTTCACCTTACCAGGCTCATTGATATGTAAACACCTTCATTCCAAATGAAACACTAGAACCAGCTACCCACGGAGAGGGCAGGATACAGGATGTTAAGAACAAGTAAAACAACGCTCTGTCAAGGGTGTTCTAAGAATCTGCCTCAGCATAGGGAGATAGGCTAGATGATCTCTTGAGGTCCCTTCCATCCTTAAGTTTCTGTAACTTTCTTGACAGCAACAAATTCTGCCCCTAGTTATGCTTACACAAACCTACTGATGCCAAAAAGCTCGACAGAAAACAGAGGGCAGAATTTGGCCCACAAAGACAATCTGCCGACTGTGTGCAACAGAAGAGATGTCATTTCATTTTTGTGAATAAGGTAGCAGCAGGCCACCCATCTCGAGTCTACCCCCACATCTCTTCCCCACCCGCAACTTTCAATCGTGTAGGCCTCTGAGATTCCCTCAATCACTTCCACTTGGACCCATCATCAAGTGAGGACAGGAGACCATAAAGCTCAGAATATTCTCAGATAATTATATTGCAGGAATACAGAATTGAAAAGAATGGTGTCTTCGTGAAGGTTGTTTTGTGACCTACTGGTCTCCATAGTGACAACCATGCTTGCCAAAGCTCTGCTGCTAACTGCATTATCATGTGAGCAAAATAAAATCTTAAATTCTAGGCATGCAGGTATATGGTGACTGTATAATAATGCAAATGCAGAAGGGGGGCAAATTATGGCTGCACAGGCAACCTTCATGCTGGAATTTCCTAACTATCCTTATTTTCAATCATATTCTTTTTTAGCAGATATTTTATTTAGTTTTGGGTTTTGTTTGTTTGTTTTTTTTAAAGAGAAACAGAAAAAACAAATGCCGTCCTGTACACTCAACTGACCACCAGATTAGGTCATGAAAAAGAGTTCAGAACTTTGTATACTTTCTGACAATAGGTTTTTACAATGTCAGAGAACCTTAATTCAGGGTAGGGATACCCAACTTAGTTTATAGAATAACCATGGATTATAATATAGTGAGAAATGCAGGCAACAAGCTTATAGGTTATGGTTTTGCAGATTTAGGAGTTGTGAGGAACCTGCATTAAAAATGTTAAAAGCAGATGTTAATCATTTTGCGTCAATGAAAAAAGCCAGTTTCTCTCAATTGGCTTTCAGCACAATTTTACTATTTTAACAAGGAGGGTAAAGTGCTAACCACATTTTGTACATAAATTCTATTCTGTCCTCTATTGAAAGAAACACTTAATATTGAAAGAAAATAGGATACATGCATAAATCAGATTCATGAAGGGCAAATTCAGTTCTTTGATCTTTTTTTTATTTTTGACCTTCAATTCCTGCTTAACCTTGCTATTTTGATGCAGGCGATTGAAATATATAAAACAAGGCAAATTTAAGTGTTCAATCACTTGTCCATCTGTCAGCATGGAACCAATTGTTTTAGAACTTCTCCTTGCCAGCTGAAAAATAAATACATCTGTGGAATACCCAAGAAATAAATGTAAGACATTAACTGTCTAGACAGCAATATAACTGCTTCACAGTGGGTGATAAACATTTCTAATTAAAACAGTTCATGGATTTTTTTAACGGTTAGGAATAAAAAAACACAATTTTTTGACTTTTTTTAAATACAATTTTACTTCATCTCCCCCCAACCCCTATATTAGGTCTCCATAGAAGGTCTTTGCCACTGTTTCTCACCCCATGCTCATAAAAAAACTAGGTGACTGCGGCATTCATGCCTACACAGTCAGATGAGTGGCAAATTAGCTTGATGGTCACACCCAGAGAGTGGCGGTGGACGGGTTGTTTTCGGCCTGGAGGGATGTGGGCAGTGGAGTTCCCCAGGGCTCAGTCCTCGGGCCCGTGCTATTCAATATCTTTATCAGCGACGTGGAGGTGGGCGTGGAAAGCATGCTGTCCAAATTCGCTGACGATACCAAGATGTGGGGCGAGGTGGGCACACTGGAGGGGAGGGACAGAATCCAGCTAGATCTCAACAAATTACAGAGGTGGGCGGATGAAAATAGGATGGAATTCAAAGCAGACAAGTGTGAGGTGCTGCATCTAGGGAGAAGGAGCCAGCAACACACCTATAGGTTGGGGAACACCCCTCTCATCAACACAGTGGCTGAAAGGGATCTTGGACTCATTGTTGACTCCAGGACGGACATGTGCATCTACACATGCATCACAAGCAGGTCCAGGGAAGTGATCCTTCCCCACTCACATGGTCAGGAGGCAGCAGGCCAGGCCCTACGAAGATAAACTAAAGGGCCTGAATCTATTCAGCCTCCACAAGAAAAGACTGAGAGGGGATCTGGTGGCCATCTATAAACTCAACAGGGGGGACCAGCAGAAAATAGGTGAGGCTCTGTTCCCCCAGGCATCACCTGGGATAACAAGGAACAACAGCCAGAAATTGATTGACAGCAGGTTCAGGCTTGATATCAGGAGGCATTACTTTATTGTTAGGGCTGCCAGGCTCTGGAATGGACTTCCAAGGAAGGTGGTGCTCTCCCCTACCTTGGGGGTCTTCAAGAGGAGTTTAGATAGATATCTGGCTGGGGTATTATGATCCCAGCACTCATTCCTGCCCAGGGCAGGGGGTCGGACTTGATGATCTGTTCAGGTCCCTTCTGACCCTAGAAACTATGAAACTATGAAACCAAGAAACTTACTGGGCTGTTTCTATCTGCTAACTGATTCCTAAAAGAACTGCATGATAAAGAAACATAATTTCCTTCTTTTTTAGCCTGGTGACATATAGTAATCTTTGCCTTTCTTCCTCCAAGTGCATTGCTCTTTTCCAGATGGATCTGAGATATGGCAATAATTCTCTGAAATAAACTACAGGTAGAAGTGACAAATGGTCCGTGCAGGTTTAACTGGGAATGGCCACTGCATTTTATGACATACTCATAAAAAAACTAGGTGCACACACACATATACACACACACACACACATTGAATCAATTCTGTGCTTTTCTTTCCATTCATCTGACATGCCCTCCTCTCTCCTTCAGGCTAAATTACGTCCCTGAGAAGCAGATACCTGGGGTCAAAGCACCATGAAGAGAGCCAGAAAAAAGGAAATTAAGGCTCTTTCTAGCATCTTGAATCCATTCGTGAGAGCTAGTTGGGTATTAATCCTACCACCAGGTTTTTACTAAACGATTTTTTTTATACATTCTATTCTCACCCTTCAGTATGGATATCTCTGACTGCAGTTCAGCCACATGCTTTGTGATAGCAATTACCCTGCCTTTTTCTATGTTGACTGTTTTTCTCAGATTGTTATGTATGTATGTATATCTAAGACTCACTCTTTTTCCATCATATATAGCACAAAGATTGTCTTTCAAAAAGTTGTTTAGTTTATTGCAAAAAAGAACACAGGTTAAACTGAAGGACAAAGACGGGATGCTAAATAAAGGCTTAGTATCTGCAGAACATGGAGAGACTGGCTCAGATTCTTTGATGTGTTTAGCTTCCCCAGCAGTCAGAGAGAGGAAGAGCTGAAAGGGAACTAGTTATGATGGTGAGTTTCAGCAGAAAATGCTGCAACACGGAGTCTGCTCTAACTTCTGTCACATGGCTCTGGTGCCTAGAGAACTCATGGGTTCTTGTACACATGACAAAAATGTCATTTGTGTGGATTAATGGCATCACACGTGCACCAGTGTGGCAGGTTTGAGATGAGTTTGCATTACTGCAAACTAAACTGCATCTGGATGTAGTTTCGTTTGCAATGATGCATTGCAGCTGTCAATTCACCCCCCTGCTGCAGGAAAGGCAGGCAGGCTCTGCAGAAAAAAAGGATCAGGCCCCTCATCACTTCTACTTTCAGCAGGTAACTGCTGAAGGTAGAAACTGCAAGGGGCCCGATCCCTTTTTTTTTTTCCGGCAGAGCCTGCCTGCTAGGACTGCGCAAAGCTTCAGTAGCCGATTCGGTTGAAAAGAGATTCGGCCTGATTAGCTGCGCCAAGGCCAAGACCCGTTAAAAGGTCTGAATCGAATTAGAAGCCTCCGAATTGATTCAGAGAGGTTTAGAGAGATTTGGAAGGCTTGCAGCACACAGAAACTGAAGAGAGGGAGGGGGAGGGGGTGATCTCCCATATATGGAAAAGGCTGAGAGGTGAGAAAAGACTCACAAAAACCCCTGCACCTAGCTCCTTGAAACCTGGCAGGCTTCATGCCCCCAGAAGGGGCTACCACCTTGCTGTTTTCATCCAAATCTGCAAAAAAATGAAAAAGTTATAGGTATTTTAGTGATTCCCCATTATAGTCTTGGCCGAATCTCCAAATCAGCGCTGAATCTCTGAATCAGAATCGGCCAAATCGAATTGGGACAGTGATTCAACTCACCAAAACAAATTACTGTCCCTCCAAATTGGCCGAATCTGAATCCAAAGCGAATACTTGCTGCTTTGCACAGGTCTACCATGGTGAGGGACAACGCTGCCAATGGGCCAAGCGGCCCCATAGCTATGGGGGACCCTGGTCCTTCCCTCCATGGCAGTGGTGCCCCCTGGGGCCACCTTCGTGGGCTGCTAGCGGACCAGGTGCTGTCCCAGCTCACAGGCATTACCTGGCCTGATCCAACTGTTCCCCGAACCCACCCGCTGGAAACCTGCTGGCGCTGTTCCCCGGGTGGGCTCAGGGAACACTTGGATCAGGCTGGGTGCTGCCTCCAAGCTGGAGGCAACACCCAGAGGGATGCCAATGGGCACCTGGCCTGCTGGTAGCCTACCTGCAGGAGGTGCCACTACCATGGATGGAAGGACCAGGACCCCCTGATGCTCTGGGGCCACTTGGCCTGCCAGCAGCTCAAATCCCCAGCCTCAGGCAGGCTCCGGCTCTGACAAAAAAAAAAAAAAAAAGGATTAGGCCCTTCGCCATACTGTGACAGAAAAACTGAAACAGTGGGTTTCGGTTAAAAATCCACCGTTTCAATTTAGGGGGCATAGAATAAAACCCTGAGGACTAAACCCCTGTCATGTGTACAAATGCCCCATGTGCCTAGAGAACCTATGTGCCAGCTAATCAAAGCCAAGGCACACTGCACAC
>NW_005843150.1:209141-211643 GCF_000455745.1 Alligator sinensis | reverse complement strand
CCTCTCACATGCTCGCAGTAGTGCTGAGGATATTATAAGGGCCAGCCCTGCACCAGCTGAAAGTTCTCCCATATCAGGAACTCCCACCTGAGCATATCCAGTTACTTTCTGACCATTTTGTATTACTTCAGTCAACTCCTACAGATACCTAATCATAAGACTTGGCCTTTTGAAACCAATGGCAGTGTGTTGCCAGGTGTGTTGCGATAGACACTTAGGACCAGATTTTTTAAGGTATTAAATTAGGTGATTTGAAAATCACACCAGGCTCCTATCTGCATCTTCAGAAATAAATAAAATGTTTGTCCATTGGATTCAGCATTAAATTCTATATTATTTTTGCTTAAACTAATGGCTCCTAGACATTATGTCTTGTCCTATGAAGTCAGGAAAAAGTAATCATGGGGATGAATTGATCAAAGTATTTGACTTGTGTCCAAAGTGGTCAATGGCAATTAGCATCTCCCAGCAGTTTTGTGCCACCAGTGAATTTGGTTTAATTTAAATTTATAGCCAGATATGTAAAAAATATTTAAGTCTCAAGTCCTGCTAAAGTATAAGTGAATTAAATGTGTAATAGGCATTTAATTTAGATGTACATGAGCTTTTCCTATGGAAATTGATAATTGATATAAATAATCATGTAAATACGCTTAGATTGAAGGAATTACAGGAAACTGACTGCATAACAGCAGTTACAGATCCACTGAACTTACTGTAGTTCTAGACCTAATATTTAAGTCTTATGTTCCCAAATATATTAGACCCCTAAGTTTCAATACAATAAAAGATACCTTCCTAACCTCAATGTTTCCTTCTTTTCTCTCACTTCATTCACCTTTGTTAGAACACTTTATTTGTTACTTTATTAGTAATATAATCATTTAGCATATGGAAAGGGGTTGCAGAGGCAAAATTCTATTTTTCAGTTAGAACAGCATAAATTTGTTGCAATTCTTTTGACTCCAGTGAACTAACTCTGAATTCTCACAGGTTCAAAGGGAAACAGAATTTTGTCCTATTCTTCTCAAACAGTAATGTGTCTTTTGCTCCACCACTAGCTGGGAGAGATCAAACAACACCTTGCAAAGTGAGAAGTGCATGAATCTCAGCTTTCTATATAGCTTTCCTAATTCTTTGGCAACCTGGAAAGTCATAGATCACAGCTATGCTGCTAGACTATACACCTGAGCAAGAAGAATCTACTATCTGTCTTTAAAAGATAAAGAGAGAGTCTATGCTGTGCATATTAGGATTCCCAGTTGCTCTAATCTATAGCAGTCTTGCACAGCTGCCTAGGGAGCTTCTCTAATAATTCCTTCCCTCCCTTGCAAAACCCCTATATACTGGGGCTTTGCAGGAGAGCAGCACAGGGACTATGTTGACCGCACACTATTCACACAGAGAAAATTCCAAAGAAGTAATTCCATTCCTTTTACAGAGTGAAGCAAAGAGATCAGGAGAGCCAAAATTGGGACCCACTGGATTTAAGATGTACACACTGTGAAAAATAAAAAGCAAAATTCAGCTCTAACAGCAGAACATGCAACTCCATAAAAGGAGGGAAGGTGCATTCACTTATAAATCAGAATTGTATTTGGTCCATGGAGTTATTTGCTGAGTAAATTGCACCCTAGAACTGATATTTCCAAGAATATCATATGTAAATCATAGTCATAGGGCACGTCTACACATCACCCTACATCGCTGTAGCAACACACTACGTCACCATATGATGTGCTACAGCAATGTAGTGATTACATGAGTCTACACATGACTGGCAACTACTTTGTCATAGCGGCATGCTCCCCCATTTTAGCATGCCACTATGGCGAAGTAGCAGCTAAAACTAACCGTGCGACAAGTGCATGGTGCAATATGGACAGTTACTACACTGCACTTTAGTACTTTCAAAAGGAAGTTACGACGCAGTAACAATGTTGCCATGCGATGTGTAGATGAACCCATAGAGGTTATCTAGTCCAACCCCTGCCTATTGGACGTATTTAAATCAGCTGGTCCTGACGATCTCCACCCCAGAGTGCTGAGGGAATTAGCAGAGGTCATTGCGGGACCCCTGGCACAGCTTTACGAGCACTCGTGGTGCTCTGGTGTGGTGCCAGAGGACTGGAAAAGGGCCAATGTGGTTCCCATTTTCAAAAAAGGGAGGAAGGAGGACCCAGGAAACTATAGGCCAGTTAGTCTTACCTTGATCCTGGGTAAGCTTTTTGAGAGAATTATCCTGGCACATGTCTGCGAGGGGCCAGCAGGGGTGATTATACTTAGGGGCAACCAACATGGGTTCATTAGAGGCAGGTCCTGTCAGACCAACCTGGTGGCCTTCTATGACCAGGTCACAAAATCCTTAGACGCAAGGGTAGCAGTGGACGTAGTATTTCTGGACTTTAGGAAGGCCTTCGACACTCTCTCTCACCCCATTCTCATTAAAAAATTATGGGACTGTGGTGTTGACACCTACACAGTCAATTGGGTCGCTAACTG
>NW_005843150.1:174805-208911 GCF_000455745.1 Alligator sinensis | reverse complement strand
CAGAAAAGGATCTTGGAATCATTATTGATGCCAAAATGAACATGGGCCAGCAGTGTGGGGACGCAGTCAGGAAGGCCAACCACACCTTGTCATGCATCCACAGATGCATCTCGAGCAGGTCCAAGGAGGTGATCCTCCCCCTCTATGTGACACTGGTCAGGCCGCAGTTGGAGTACTGCATCCAGTTCTGGGCGCCGCACTTCAGGAGGGATGTGGACAGCATGGAGAGGGTCCAGAGGAGGGCCACCCGAATGATCAGGGGGCAGTAGGGCAGGCCCTATGAGGAGAGGCTAAGGGACCTGAACCTGTTCAGCCTCCACAAGAGAAGGCTAAGGGGGGATCTAGTGGCCTGTTACAAACTAGTCAGGGGGGACCAGCAGGCATTGGGGGAGTCCCTGTTCCCCTGAGCACTCCCAGGAGTGACTAGAAATAATGCTCACAAGCTGGCAGAGGGTAGATTCAGACTAGACATCAGGAGGCGCTACTTCACAGTCAGGGCGGCTAGGATCTGGAACCAACTTCCAAGTCATGCTGGCTCCTACCCCGGGGGTCTTTAAAAGGAAGCTAGATGAACACCTTGCCGGGGTCGTTTGACCCCAGTACTCTTTCCTGCCATGGCAGGGGGTCAGACTTGATGATTTACTCAGGTCCCTTCCGACCCTACCAACTATGAAACTATGAGAAAGGATCATTCTTAACAAAAACTTCCCATACAAACCATAATCTAAACTCTATATAAGACTACAATCTTGACACAACACAGACCTCCACCCTAACTTGCCACAGGTGAAGCAGGGGAACCACAGCAGCCAATGTCCTGCTTCTATGAAATACTGTCAAAATACGTTCAAGAGATCATGGGTAGAGGCCCATGCTCACCTGTAATATAATTATGAGGTTCAGAATAATGGTTTTAAAGTGCTTACTTCATATACTGCTGTCACAATGAGCAGGTAAGTGCTTGTACTAATAGTCTGTGACAAGAAATTTTCTTAAATGTCCTAAGAAGGGCAAGTGCATCATTCACTCCCCAGACATCTCCACTCTATCTTCTGTTCATTTCAGGACCCAGTTTATAACTTCCCACTTGCTGATTCAGTCTGAGTGCAAGATGCTATGGGGCTGATTCACCTTTTGTTTATAACAGTTTTATGACAATGCAACATCCTTGTCCTCATTGGTATCACTACTTATTTACACCTCAGTGACCTGCAATCAGAATCAGACCCTATAAATCCAACTGTTAGCTACCCTAGCTTCCTTGTACATTTTCAAAGTACAGTTTTCAATTTCACGTACAACACACCAAGGGTGCCAGGCTATAGCAGAGGCTCGTGCAGGGTGCCCATCCTGGAGTACACAGCACAGCTGCAGCCAAGGCTCTGGGGCATGAGAATGGCATCCAATTGCCACATAAAGGGCAGGCAGCCCTTGACCAGTGGTTGTGGTCAGTGACAGTGACTACTGTGCCTGCAAGGCCTTGACCTTTATGAAGCTCTGGCACACTGACCGGTTATGCCCAGGCTCCCACATATGGCCTGACAGCCCCTTGTAAATGTGGGCACTGAAGTGCCTGTCCCATGTTATCTGGCTGAGCACCTCAGCCTTGCCCCACAGTGCTATCAGGTCTGCAGTCTCATGCAACCAACTGGGGCGCTAGGAGGCAGCAGGTGGCATCAGGGAGGATGCCACTGTGGCTCCCATGGCAGCGCTCTGGGCCTCCATGCAGTGATATTGCTGGGTCTGGGCAGCTGCCTACAGCGCCCAGCACAGGGACACAGGGCAGAATTGGCAGCCGCGCAGTGATGTTGTGCCAGGCAGCAGCTGCAGGGTCTGGGTAGGCTACTGTGGGCTACCTGCAGCCAGGTGGAATTGGCCCCGCTGGCCTCAAGCTGGCTGCAGTTGGCCTTGGGTGCTAGCAGGTCTGGCAGGAGCCTAAAACACCCTGCAGGGCTGGACAGCATGGCCCTGGCAGTTGTGTGGCACTATGGTGCCAGGGAGTGGTGCAGGGATACAGGCAGGCTGCATCAGCTGCCCTGCAGCCTGTGCTGGGGGACACAACAGTCAGGTATGGCCACAGGCTGCATGTGTGTGCCCCAGGGCCCCAACAAGGCCGCAGGCTCTTAAGGGCCTGTGGCTGGAGCTGGCATAGAGCCCAGCCAGCCCCAGGCCAGGAGAGGTTCCCAGCCCCAGGGCCGTGGGGCTAAGTTGAGGCTGGCCCCCTAGTGGCAGGGTTGACTGGGAGCTCCCAGTTAGCATCTACATGTGCATTACTGTGCAGTAACTACTCACAAGTAAATCTGCTACTTGCACTTTCAGGTACCAAATTTACTCATGAGTAGAGCAGTTTACTGCGCAGTAAGCATGTGCATGTATAGCAACGTGGGTTGCGTGTATAGACGCACATGCTTACTGCACAATAAACTGCTCTACTGTGCAGTAAAGTGTCTCACGTAGACGTATCCACTGACTAGTAGGCATTATCAGATTTGAGCAAGCATGATTTTGGAAGTTATTAATCAATGGCGCCCTTTTGTAATATTCCTTTTTACCTGGGTACCAATAGAATGTCTCCTCCCAGCACTATGTGCCCTGCTTCAGTTTTCCTTTGCTTCCTAGAGATTCAACAACCCTACATTTATTTTTTTAACGCTAATACAAAAATATTTCCTACCTAGAAAGGGGCAATGGAGAGAAAGTAGTTTGTATCATCCAAATAGCATCTCACAACAGATCTAATTTCCATTCTGTGTGATAATAAGCAAGCAGGATTATCAGAGATAAAGGTTCAACAAACTATTCATTTTCTAAGGGTGTACACAATAAATCAGAGTCAAACTAACAGACAAGCCTCAATAGTGGGAGTCAAAATAATTATAGTTATATGATTCTTGGCAACAAGGGTCTTCTCAAAAAACAGTGGTAAAACCACTAGTATTAGTCAGTCTGCAGCCTCCAAGTACATTTGATTAATTTGTCCAATGAAAGAACAGCCCTAAATACTGACTTAAATGCAGTGTGGGCAGCGCGATAAGTACCAAAGTTCTCTCCTCCCCTTACATCCTGGCTGAAAATTAAAACACACATTAGGGCACAAAGCCAGAATCTTTTTATACCTGTGCAGTATCTCAATGCATAGTTTAAGAACATGGCCACACCAGTTTGTAGGAGTGATTTCATTAAATAACATTAAAACAAGCAAGAGGAGGCCTGAGCAGCATAGATGGCATGTACTAGTGCAGCTCCCCAGCCTGGTTTTAAAGAAACCTGTGCTTCTGGAAGATCTCTGTAAAAACTATAATTTATAGTATATAGGTTATAATTAAGAGTTCGATCCAAATTCTATTGGTGCCAATGAAAAAATACCTAATGACTTCAACTTCAAAGGATTGCTATCATGATCACTAATCACACCAGATAACTTTTAGTAAAGAAACTGCCTGCCTACTATTAGTTTTATCAAACACTTAGATATATTTTAAATTAAAACTTTTCTTGCAACCTCTTGGTATCTCCCATCCTTTGAATTGCAATCCATTAGTGAATTATATTCCCCAGGTCTCAATTTATATTTCTTGGGGGCAGTGGGGATATGAAATACAGAAACGGGATTCTACCCTAAATTTTAAAAGTGAGAAAGCAAAAACCATCTTAATGCTTAAAAATTCTTAAATCGGGGTATCCCTAATAGAAGAGCTAGGAACACGAACGTACTACACGCTTCACAGTATTCTTTCTTTTTTGTCTACCCTCCCTAATATGTCCACCCACATATAAGATTGAGTTCCACTTACACTTTCCAGAATTTTTTCCCCTGAATAGCTCTCCTCATTTTGCTTACTTCTGTTCAATAAAGCAAATAGAAAAACACCATCTAAACGATTCCTTCTCCCGTTGTAATAATTTCAAAATCCATTTCACCATCTGCAGAATAAAAAAGTTAGCAGTTAAAATTTAAATTTTTTTGTGAAAATGACATTATGTACCATGCACAATCAGAATGCCATTTTCTTTTAATGACTCCTTTCTAAATGTCTTCAGACCTTAAAGAATATGTACAGCACATCAATTGTTTAAACAAAAAGTGTGCAACATACAAGTTATACTCTATGGGGACCTGATATATAAAAACACATAGCCAGATGCTTAGCTGGAATCAACTAGTGTGGCTTCATTGGCTTCAAGAGGAGCAGGAAAGGCCTTTAGTGAGATAGGATGGAACAGTGCATGAAGCAGTAGATTTGAATGAACTCAGGAGACATGGGGTCTCTGCCCACACTGTGACCATGGGCCAATCATTTGATTGTTTCACTTACCTGTACGTTTCCATTCCTAGCCTTTGTCTCTGTGTATAGTGCTCACCACAATGAGCTTCTAGTACCATATTAGTGCATAGTCTAGAGGTGAAATAATATAATAATGTAGAGCAACTGAAGATCTGATCCAAGTTCTATAAAGTGGAAGTATAATACTGTTGGATAGCTGGGACAGATAGGTTAGGAGATGGCAAAGGAGGAGCTGAATTTTCAAGGGGTAAGAAATTAAAATATAGTGAAGGTTGGTCATTACCATAATGGTGGGCTCCCAGATCCCATTTGTTCAATGCTCCTCAATAAATTCAGGTGGGCTTTGTTTTGGTTGGGGGGGATTGTTTTTTAAAGAAGCTTCCTTTACCAAAACCAATCCTTTTGTTCCTGCCTGTTAGTGTGTCAATGGCTCAGTCTCCTTTGGATAACAAATTCTCCACTGCACCTTTGGTTATTATTTACATATGTCTGAAAGAGCATCAACTGTTTGTAAACCAGTACCATATTGATTTGGTCATGTTTCTAGCCACTCTGCACAGGTAAATGATGGTGCAAGACGAGAAGTAGTGGAGGATTAAGCCATAGAATTCTAAAAAACTTTGCAACTCTCCCAACTTTGCTTTTTTTAAAACATTGATCCTCTGAACACTGCTAGTGCACTGCCAAAAATATTGAAACCCTCCTAAGAGGAAATAAGAACTGCAAAGAGATTGTCCTTGGCACCAGCAAAGGCAGGAAAATACTGTTTTGGTTTGGTTTGGTTTGGTGTTTTCCTGCTCTTCCTTATCTATCTGTTCCTACTATGGAAGTCAGTCAGATTTGACAAAGCTAAACTAGATACGTGTAATTTGAAAATCTATGTCCATGGAGAAGCTTGAGAGAGTCCAGAGGACAGCTATACAAATGATTAGAGGACAAGAGAGCAGGCCTTATGAGGAGAGGCTGAGAGACATGGGACTCTTCAGCCAGGAAAAGCGTAGGCTTAGGGGTGACTTGGTGGCAGCCTATAAGTATATATGGGGTGTGCACCAGGAACTGGGAGAACATCTGTTCACCAGGACACCCCATGGGAAGACTAGGTCCAATGATCACAAACTCTTGGAAGACTGTTTTAGGCTGGACATAAGGAAAAGCATCTTGACTGTCCAAGTGCCCAGGGCCTGGAATAGACTCCCCCCAGAGGTGATGCAGGCACCTACTCTGGATTCCTTTAAGAAATACTTGGATGCCTATCTTGCTGGGATCATTTGACTGCTGCTGACTGCCGGCCCTTTGGGCAGGGGACTGGACCTGATGATTTTGCAAGGTCTCTTCCAGCCCTAATGTCTATGAAATCTATTAAATCCATGGCACCTGAGCAATTTAGAAGCTAGGATCCCTCTTCTGAAGTTCCTTCACTGAAGTCAATAGCTGTTACTGTTCTCCTTCTGTGCCTAGGAAAACAGGGTCCCAAGAACCTTGACTGTATGTAAGACTCTGGCAGAAGACCTGACAGATGTGAACTCTTTGCTGTAGCAGTATTTAAGAAGTACATTTCATCTCCCTGAATCAGCAGAGACAGGAAGTTGAGCATCAGAACAGAAACCAGCCATGTAATAAATCTTTGTACAGAAGAGTCTATACATAGACCTTGCAATCCTTAAAGTCCTTTTCAATACCCTCTAGGCAACTGGTTATGGCCAACTACTGAACATGAAAAATCTAACGGTGTCCTTCTATGTCCTACTTCCTGACATGGCAGAACTACGGAAGAGAAGAAATAATGTTTGGGAAGAAGAAGTGGTTCTCTTAATTACTCTTTAATTACTCATGGGACTATTCATGGGGCCACAGTTCTCAGGACCTTGCAGAACTGAGCCTAATCTCCGCCAATAAAGTTCTGCACTGAAGGCAGACAGTGAAAGCATATGGAGACAGCAGTCGAGTACAGTACACTGTGTGGAAAATTTTATTTCCAGAAGGCAAATCTGAAGTACTTTTAATAGCAGATAATTATCATCATCATTACACTTGCAGGGACATATTTTCAAAATATTATATGAAAATTTTGTGCACAGTCCCCCCGAGCAAATTACAGACCTTGAGAAAGAATATGTCTCTTGAGTTTAAGATGTGCAAAGAGTGACTTCCAGCTGACAAAAGCTTATCACGGTTCCTTCTGGCTCAGCCAGGGGTAGGCTACTTTTGACTCATTTGGAAAAAATGCTTACTCTGAACACAAGGGTTCAAGTTTGCCTCCCAGCTTGAATGATAAAGGATGTACACAAGAGGCCAAATTTAATTTAGGGAATAATTTTTTTCTGAATTGTTGGGGGAAGTTCTGCATGTCAGCTGATCCATGGTAACCACTTTGTATGTCTGCTCTATTTTGAAATAAGGATAAGCTAAGTAATGGTAATTTCACAGTTGTTTCATTTAGAGGTAAACTACCTCATTTAGCTTTCACTTGCCACAAAAGCAGACACATAAAGAAGTTACCACAGAGCAGTTAGTAAGCAGTAAACCCCTTCCCCACTTTTAACTTGGCACAATTTGTTAGTCTGCCCAGACCCCAATATCTTAAGTCTGCATTAGGGCTTTTACATATTAATTTTAGGTGGCTCCTGTAGCTCTAGGGGTGGGAGGCCCCTAGAGGGTGAGCCCCTGGATTGTCCACACATTTACACCTGAAACTAGTTTTAAGCACACTTTAGGCAGCTTAAAGTTACGCCACTTCAGGGCAGGTTTATCTCTGATCTGTGTTACCCAGCTCGTGTTCTATTAATGGGTGGCCACTCCCCACAGATGAGCTGCAAAAGTTGCAGGCCTCCAACATCCCAAGATGTAGTGTCCCCTCCCCTCCTGTTCTGTGTGGAAAAACTTTCCACTTCCTGAACTCTACTGCCCAGGGGACAGTTCTGGCACTAAGCCAACTCCCCCCACTGCCCCCAGGGGTGTGACCTTCCCACCTCCAGGGGTTAAACCCCATGCAAACAGTCTGCAGAACACATGCTAGCTAGCCATGTTGTAGGGCATGGATGGGTCCAGAAGTGGGGCTTAGAGGGGTGGGGGTGGGGAACAAGGTTGGAGGACTGGATTTCGTCCCCATAAGCTGGGGCTTTCTTCCTGGGACAGGGGCAGTAACCCTTCCAAAAGTGCCTTCTCTCACTGCTCCCACCACCCAGCCACCCCTGGAAGCATGGCCAGAACCCTCCACACCCAAATCCCAATGTATTAAAATATGACGTCTTTTTTCATTTACTTCCTCTTTATTTCTTTTTAAATTATTTTTTCCCTTTATTTTACCCTTCAGTGGCTCACTTCCTTCATTTCACCACCCTTCCCCTACCCCTATTTCTTTTCCACCTCCTATTTCATTACCCACCCCCATCCCAAAAACTCTCCATCCCCTGGCTTCATGTTCCTGCCCCCCCAACCCATCTGTCAACCCCCGCTCCACTGCCCACCTAGGACAGGGATAGAAGACTGCCCTGCTCACCAGCCCTCTAGTGGCAAGTGTTAGCTGTGCAGGTTGGGGACAATCAGAGAAAGTTTTTAACCTTAAGGCGTGACTGCTCCAAACTCGAGCTAGCACTAACACTGATCAACACCGGAGCAGCTCAAAGTGCATCGTGTAACAAGGCCCTTAGTTCCTTGCCACTTACAGTGGGGTTATTTTTAGAAAAGTGTTATACTGCTATATTATTTCAATAGATCTGTTGAACTGATTCTACAATAAATAGTGATCAGAGCACAGAACTGGTAGCTGGAATTCCCTAATTTCTATTTCTGACACTGATTCACTCTCTAGACTTGAGCAAATGACAACCTATCTGCCTATATTTTGCTAGCTGTGAAACGGAATAATACAAGTACACTACTTCACTACATCACAGACATGTTGGGAAGATTAATTATTGCATGCACAGCACTTTGAAAGTGGAAAGTGCTATATAAAGACAAAGTAACTATGTTTATGTAGGCACCCACACTTGCTAAACAAATAGCCACTCTTTTTTTATACCATACATTATGCATTGCTGCACCTCTGCTTCATTTCATTTCTAGTTTCACTTTTTCGAGTTTCTAATGTCAGGACCTGAGCTTGCACTCCTTACTCAGGTGAGTAGTAGAACCAACTTCAAAGGGATTTTTTTATGAGAGAGAAGAAACTGTGTGTTTGTAAGCACAAGCCCTTACACTCAACCTGTGTTTATTCTCCAGTGCGCCAAATGACTATTAATAAAGTATTGTTTGCTAAAGCAAAAGAAAATATAAAGCTATCTTTTGTTTCCATTCCAGATAATTTTTATATTATTGGGTAATATGAATTCAGATCAAACAGAATAAAAGATGAAAGAGCTGTGCCCTACTACATTGTGCCTCAACTTGAAAGAGAGCAACTAGCTTGAGGAAACAGATACAGATGTAGCATTATTTATTACACATCCTTAGTGCCATTTCAGTGATTAATTCATTAGGGAGAGGTATTAACAATTACTTTAAGTAAGCTGAATTTTTAATCTTTCCATTCCTCCCCACAACCTAGGCTACAAGGACTGTAAAACTGTACATTTATAAAACAGTTAGAAAAATGAAATATGACAGCTTAATAAATGGAAGTTTGCAATAACATTAGAAAAATATATTCAAGTATAATAAAGGGTGATTTAAAGTTGCTGTGTCTGCTGGCTGAAATAAGTGGTATCCTAACAGGACTGCAAGTCATATTGTGGGGAAATGCCAAATGGGGAAGGTTCTAATTAAATATCAAAGGCTTAATATTAACCCTTCTCATACAGACACTGGAATCAAACAAATAAAAATCCCGCTGACATCTGCATGTGCTTATTCAACTTCAGTTTTTCTTCATTCCCACAGTCTATATGATTTGCTTCTATCCACACTTGTCTTGTTTTATGGCTGTGGGAGATAAATGTTGAGACATAAGATAGCATTCTCCAAACCACTGGCAATGAATTATCTTATCCAACAATAGCACCTAGAGTCGCTAGTCAAGCAGCAGGGTCATATCATACTAAATGCTGCACCAAAAGAACCACACAATCCCTGTTCCAGGGAACTTACAGTGTAGGATTAAGGCGAGCAACCAGACAAATAAGTGTGGAATTGAGAAAGTAAAGAGGGATGTGTCAAGTCATCACAGATAGCCAGCCCACCCCATCATGGCAGAGGAAGGTTTTAAAGAGAGGCTTAAAGGCATTCACACTGTGATAGGAAGTTTTTTCCAGACCTGTCAGGCACCTTCCAGACAAGAACAGAATCTACTCCCGCTTGCACTCTCAGCACTGACTTTCATTAAGGAACCAGTCCTGCTTTTCACTGTACAGCCAAACCTCACATTAGTTTTCTGACTGAGCAGAGAAAAGCAGTGTCAGGACCTCAGTTCCCATCTCTTTCTCGCAATTTAAGTTACCCAACCTTTGTAAATCATCCAAAGAGCATGCAGCACAGCCACTTGCTCCAAAATCTAGTGAAGTACGCAAAAAGAAAGGACTCTCCTGGGGAGCATAGGCAGATACATTAAATCTGGGTCCATGCTGCAATTCCCACCAAAGGTGTCTCAAGTAAGTAGAATTTGAGGGAAATGCAGAGGTGGTGACATATATGAGAGGCTTTGTTTAAAAAATTAAAAGGAGCTAAATTCAAGAAGCAATTCAAGCAAATTGTGTTTCATGGCAGCTAAACCATTGTGACGCTGGCTCCACAATTCTGTAAAAGCAGAGTTTGGATCAGAATTCAGGTACCAGAAAATGCCCATGGCCTTTGAAGCTTTTTGTCTGCTTTCAGGTGCCAAAGCATGGAACAGACCATTTCAGTAGAACAATTTGCCAGAGAAAATACCAGAATATAAAAGGACAGCTATCAAAGGGTTAACACAGAAATCCCTTTACCAAGGAAAATATCCCTTGCTCAAAACCGTACATAAACTCGCATAAGGAACATAAAGAAGAAACCAACTTCTTAACTCCCACCTTCCTCCTGTCCTTATACTAAAACTGGAAGAGACCTAGATACCCTTACTATTCTGGGTTTCCTCTGGATCCAGAAGCATCTGGCAGCACTTACAGACAGATCTGCTCTTGATGTGAGTGGCACTGATTTATCAAATGCCAACACAAGTATGGCATCGCAACAAGGAAACCTCCAAATACTCCCAGAGGGTTTCCCCTTTTATTCAAAATTGTGTTGGTGTTTGCCCCTTTTGTCACTTCCTCCAGGTCTGAGACAGCTTAGCTGATAAATTGTTTTTAACGGCTGAAATAAGCTAATAAATAAGGAAGGGTGGGAATCTGCAACAAACAGACAAGGGGCAGGTAGAAGTGGCAGAAGGACAGACACTAAGGGAAGGTAGAGCTAATGGTCCATGATGGGGTGCTCAACATCTGGCCCACGGGCCAAACCTGGCCTGAGGGGCCTCGGAGTCCTACTCTGAAATATTTCCTTCTGCAGAAGCAAAACTAGGATGAAATACTGAGGGGGGAAAGTGTCTGTCAATATTCTCTGTTCAACCCATTTAAAAACAAGACAGCCCAAACCATGTTAACCCCCTGATGAACAAATTGCACCCACATTTCAAAAGAGCACCATATCTATATGATTCAGTAGTCAGGCTGGCTTCTGGACATGACTATAATATGAACAATACTAGCAACCTCAATGGTACAGTGAGAGTTAACTCATGTTTGTAAACCATATAGAGATTGAAAGGCACTATAGAAATACAAAGTATTACCGTTATGAAGTCCTTCTAGAATGAAGGATAAGCAATTGGTGAAATTCATTTCTGATTGGCTTCCTTCTGTAAATATCACTGGCTTTGCAGAGGTGCAAAACTACTTATTCAGTACAATGTGCAGTGTGGGTGTGAGTCCTCTGAGTCATGGTGCCAAGACTGATATAAAGAAACCTATTAGAACAGCAGCAAGTAGAAGTAATATTCTTAACAAAAGAAACCCTGAAGAGGTCACCTATTTCTTTGTTGATACAAAGCTTAAAATGTGAGCACTTGAACTAGCTTTCTCTACCAAAGTTAGGTATCCCTCTATACACTAGAAGCACCATGTATATCATTTATAACACTCTGACATCTGTATAATTAAAATCCCACAAAGAGCATTCTGTAATCTCAGCTTCAGTTTACTTCCTGCTATTAAAAATCACAACATCCTAGAGGTATCTGGATGGATATATATGGTGGGGTATTTGCACTCTATCAGAGCAGTTCTTTTAACAAGGGCTTGAATTAAAACACAGGCAGAATTTGCCCAGTATATTCTAAACAGTGGCAAAGGTAAAGAGGAAGAAAAAAATTATTTGAGTTTGTGTTATAAGGTAAAAGTTGAGGCAATGTAGACATACATCTGATAATGTTATTTATTTTATGATAAAGCCTAAACTCTACAGTCAGGATTAAGGACCTGCTGTGGAAGGTGATGCAGAAACACATAGATAGGTATGGTCCCCACTTCAAACATAATGGCTACCCTAGATGTCTGATCCAGTTATGAATTGGTTTAAGCCTAAATGGTTCACTGAATTCATACTACCCATACTGAACATAAGTTTTACCATCATAGGATATAGCCTTCACCTACACTGTTTCAATTGAATGCACTGCCTTCTGGATACCTATGCCATAGGCCCTAGCAAATGTTACACTAAGGGCATAATTAACATGTTCATCATAAATTGCAACGTGCTGCACACTGATTTACGGCATGATAAAAGTGCAAACCAGCCACAATCCACAAATACCCACTTTTTGAGGGTCAGCTCATTGAAGGGATGGCTGCCTATCCAGGTTAGCCTCCTGTGGCACTTTCCACTCTTCTGTCACATCAGGATGGCTTGTTCCCACTCTCCTTAAAGTACATCCAGCTCTCCTGGACTCCTTTTCACCTCAGATTTGCCTCCCAGGGCATACTGCCCATTACTTCACTGAGTTCTCTAAAGTCTTCTTTTCTCAAATTCAGTGTCTTTATTCTGCTGCTCTCCTTTCACCCTCCCATTAGCAGCGCCAGACACAGGAATGGGTGAATCAGGCAGCCGCCTGGAGCCCGGACAGACAGGAGGCCTGAAAATGGTACTTTTTTCCGCTGTCCAATTATTATCATCATTGTCTCTGGTGAAGGGGGGCCCAAGACTAAAAGTTCTTCCGGGGCCGCCAGGACTCTAGGTACAGTACTGCCCATTAGGATCTTGAACTCTATTCATGGTCATCGTCACATTCTCAACTAATTCCTCTCTGTGAGCAGTAAGTTGAGAAGAGGTCCCTCTGCCCCCCACAACTGGCCTGTCTACCATCCGTATCAAAAGGTTAACCCTAACACTGTCCAAGAATTTGATTAACTGTTTGTGCACTGCAGTGTTTCTCTCCCAGCAGATGTCCTGATAATTAAAGTCCCTGATGAGAACTGGGTCCTGCAATCTGGAAGCTTCCTGCAATTGTTTAGAACAGCGTTTCTCAACCCGTGGGTCGTGACCCAAAAATAGGTTGCAAGAATATTTGAAAGGGTTGCAGGCAGGTCCTCAGAAAAGCCCATAAAATCACAGGTTTCCCCTTGCAGGCTGGCAGCATTCCAGCCTGCAAGCAGCTGCTTGGGACAATTGGAGGCAGCGGGCACACTGTCCGTGCATACAGACGTAGCCAGCATAGAGTGAGGCCGGGTCATGGGAGCAGCCCCAGCCACTGGATGCAGGTAAGTATCAGGAGCGGGGGATGGAAGTCCAAGGGACTGTCCAGAAGGCTGGAGTGGGGTGGCATGTGTGCACGCACGTGCCTGCCTGCTAGCACCAGGGCCAGTGGCCAGGTGCAGGGCTGTGCCTGGGCAGGAGGAGTCAGGGGAGAATCAGCGGGGGAAGGAGGCAGGGCAGTCCTTCGCAGTGGGGAGCTGCATGCCTGGCCCAGTGGCACAGGGCAGTGTCTATACCAGGGGCGGGCAATTATTTATGGCAGAGGACTGCTTACCGAGTTTTGGCAAGCCACCGAGGGCTGCATGACAGGCAGCCAGGGGCAAATAAATATTAATTTTCTAAATTTTTTAGGGGCCCCGTGGGCCTGATAGAATGGCCTGGCAGGCTGCGTCTGGCTCATGAGCCACATTTTGCCCACCCCTGGTCTACATACACAGGGGTCCACACTTGCTGCTCACATTCTGGCCAAAGTAAAACAGAGGCAGCTGGGGCCCCCTTTCAGCAGGCCTGGGTCGAGGCAAGGGACTGCGGATCAGGAGTGAGGGGCACCAGCATGGCCCAGGGGAACACGGGGCTGTGGCTAGGGGGTAAGGGGCACCAGCAGAACCAAGGGGTTTCAAACTCAAAATTTTTCAACAACCTCCAGTTGGAAAAGTTGTTCTTCTCCACCCTGTCTACACAAACTGTCCTAATAACACCTCTGTCTCCCAAACTCCCTGCTGCTATGTGTCTTCTCCCCCTGAACAATACTGAAGCTCTCAGGTTTCTTTGATTGAGCCTAAGCATCTGAGAGCAAAGTCTTTTGTTCTATTATGCAGCATGTGCTCTGAGGTTACTGTTGTCTGAGGACAAGATGCTTGCAGGCCTAATCCTCACTCTCTTTACCAATCACCAACAGTCAATCTTCCAACCTCTCAAAAATCAGATTATAGTCTTGACCTTTTGACACTCTAATGATTCATAAGATGAAGACGCTGCCCCTCAATGCTGCAAAGGCTATGTGCTCCCAAGATAAAAGCTCTGAGTGGGAAGCAGCTTGGGATGGAGTCTGAGCTAGCTCCCTCTCCCTGCTTGAAATTTATTCAAAGCCTGCTCTCTGGAATATTTTGTGGATGGTAGCCAACTCGTGGGGGGAGGGATAGACATACACTATCTGTAATTTATATTTCGTATATGGGACAGTTTATAAATACTAGCCTAAGTGAATGTCTGGTCTTTTGTGTGAGACACAGGAAAGCCTGGATCACACAGATCACACAGATTACAGGCACGAGAATTTATCCAAATTATTTCATGTCATTTATGACATGTAGTAGTGCCTCAGCATTTTACTCATGAGTAAAAACCTGACACATACAAAGAGCCAAAAAAACAGTTTCTGCCCTAAGCATCTTTATTGCCCATACAAATTAGAAAGTATTAATGCCATTTTACAAGGCACTGGCAAGAACCTCAGGTAAAAACCCTTGTGCAATTTTGGTCATACATGTTCAGGAAAGCACAAAGAAGGGCTACTAGAACTATCAAGAGAAAGAAAACTTATCTGGACAAGAGGAGACTGAAAGGAGATTATATTTTGGCCTAGCAAAATGAAAGCTAAGAGGGGATACAACTGTACTCTGTAGGCACATCTGGAAGATAAATACCACAGAGGATGAAGGGCTATTTAAGCTAGAAGATAGCACAGGCACAAGAACAAAGGGGTATAAAATGGACATGAATAAATACTGGCTGGAAATTAGAAGAAGATTCCTAACCTTTAGACTGATGAGGTTGTGGAAAAGCCTTCCATTTAGAGTAGGGACAACAACACAATGGCTGTGTCTATGTAAGACGCTTTACTGCACAGTAGATTAGTCTACTGTGCAGTAAAGCATCGCTGTCTACATATGCTCACATTTACTGTGCAGTAAATTAGTCTATTGTACAGTTAGTTGCTACCTGTAAATACAGGTAGTAAACTAACTGCATAGTAGATACTGCACAGTAACACACATGCTGACTCCGACTGGGAGCTGAATTCCCAGTACAGGCATGCAAAGCAGGCCCTATTGAATTCGGATTCGGCCTGAATCAGGGACAGTGATTCAATTCGCTAGTTTGGATCACTGTCCCTGATTCGATTCAGCCAAATCCGAATCTGAAGATTCGATGCTGATTCAGAGAATCAGCAATTCAGACATAGACACAGCTTTAAATGTTTTTTCTATGTACCTTGAGGTACCAGCACAGCGTGTGAACGCTGCGATGCTGGGGCAGATGGAGCGTCCCACAGGAGTGCAGCAATGCCCTCCATGTGCTTGGTGGTGAACCCGGAAGTGGACCGGAAGTATTCTGGTCCACTTCCGGTTCTGCTGGGGAATGCAAGGGGGGGGCCCCTCATGTCCCCCCAGCTGGGAGATCTGCTGCAGTGGGACCCCAGATGCCCCTCCCCAGGCCCAGGAAGCACCAGTTGCTAAGCTGGGAGAGCATGGGGGGGGGGCCCCCAGTGTGCTCCCCAGTGAACCCGGAAGTGGACCAGAAGTGCTGCTCCACTCAGATTTGGAGATTCAGCCAACAAATCGGGCCAAATCTCTGCCAAATCGAATCAGGTACAGAAACATCGCACAGCCCTAATTCCCAGCCCCTGCCCGCTCTCCAGAGCAGTCAGCTCTATACAGCGCAGAACTGCTCTGGGGGACAGGCAAGAGCTGGATTCCCAGTCACCCCCTGCTCCCCAGAGCAGCCGGCTACATGTCAAGCAGGGCAGCAGCCAGCAAGCCCCATGCCCTGCCCTGCCAAGCAGAAGGCTTGCCCACAGCTGCCCCATACCCAGGACAGCTGCTAGCAGCCACCTGATGGGCAGGGAAGTATTTTACTGCACAGTAAGCCTGCTTGAATTAATAGTATGTGTAGATGTGCCCAACCAGTTTTAAATTATATCTTGATCAGTTTAGGAACGGGAGTTTATAATGTGGTTACCTGCAATAGTAGAAGGTCCCTTCAGTACTCAGTCCTATGTTCAAACAGATTACATTCTTTGTGTCTCAGATGCCTGTCAATACCATGGCTCCTAGGTATAATGATAATAAAAATAATATTAAAATGGGGATAATAATACTCCTTACCTATCATGGGTGTTGTAAGGAAAATGCATGTGAGGTACTCAGATAGTATGATGATAGAAAAGAAAAGAGTGTCATGTATCTAATACTGTGACAGGACTTAATTTGTAGGTGACAGAACACTGGATCCTGTTACGTGCCATGTGCTCTGCAAAGGAGAGTTGGCCTGGTTGTAGTACTTAACCTTTTTATAATACCTTTTAGTTTAGATCCCACTGATTTGCATCTGTACTTATTTTACTGATATAAATTGCCTAGCTGCTTTAGCAATATACTTAAAGAAATAGAAGGCATTAATTTAAGTAACTGTCATGCCCCATTCCTTCTTAATGCTACTATATGTCTGTTTTCAAAGCTTGCAGTGTGTGTGAACTTTCTGCAAAGTGGCTAATTCAAGGCAAGCTATAGCAATTTATCAAGTAAATTGGGTGAAGTTGCTATGGATTGTGAAGACGATGTTTTTCATATGAAAGTTGGCATTTTAAAAAAGCAACCTCATTGTTTCTCACAATATATTTGTCAGTTCTGTAAGGTTTAATGCTAATTTAAAAAGGACAAGGTTTTAGTTACCAGCTTTCTTGGAAACTACTAACTCCAGCAATAAAAGGCAACTTGCCTGACAAATCAACATAGCTCTGATTAAGATGACTGATCTCAAAAACTTCCAAGGAGCCAAGGGCCCTTAAAATCTCCAATCTTTACAGTGTGCTTTTATACATTTTAAAATCCATGAAAAATAATTACATTTGCGAACCTCTACTGCTCCAGTGTCAAGGCTACCTCAGCCCACATACTCTACCTGAAAGTTTCAGATACACGATATGGATCTTTATCTTAAAAGACTCAGAGAGCCAACTTCTGCTGATTGGTAATCTGCTTTCAAGTTAGCGGACTGTGCCAAATCCTCCGAGGAAAGGATTTAGCTTCCTCCCTTTTAAATGGCTGGAAAATATCACTGCTATTACTGCATAGTCCCCCTTTGAACAGGAACCAGATATTCTGGTCCTTGGACTGAGGTTAGCAGGATGATACATTTTCCCCTCGCCCAGCACTGGCATGCCCTTGCAGTAGTGTGGAAAAGTTCCAAACAGGGTTCTTGCTAAGCACTATATAAATACCCAGTAAGATACAGTCTATGCCCCACGAAGCTTACATGCTAACTGATACAAGATGCAACAAAGGAGGGAAGAGAGGATAAAGGCAACAGTAAGATAATCAAGTATTTACATGGGTTGGCTATATGCACAATTTGATGGTTTCAAGTCACAACAATATAATTTGTCCCTGAATGCTGCTCAGTCTAGAAATTGGTGTTTGGGTGTTTTGTTTTGTTTTTATAGATGAGAAACTTTTGATAAGGTAAGAATTATGGTTGTAAGAACTTGTTATGATTTACTATCACAGAAGCACCTAGCACAGCAGTTCTCAACCACAGTGAGATGGCCCCGCAAGGCTGGTGTGTGAACCCGACAGAAGTGCTGTGATGCTGGCCCCACTGACATCACCGCTGTAGGATGAAACTGCCTCTTGTGCCTTGGTTTTTGGGAGGCACGCTGGAGCTGAACTGGGAAGTGGCTACAGCAGAAAGGCATGTTGCCCACGTAACATTATGCAGGCAAGTGTCCAACTGCTGCTGCGGCTCTTCCCAATTCAGCTGTAATGTGCCTCCCGAAAACAAAGGTGCTCAGGGTAGTTCTACCTGGTGGTAGCAGCATCTATCTCCAGCCTGTCACTGCCAAGCACCTTAGTTTTCAGGAGGTATGTTGGAACCAAACCACGATATAATGCAGGAAGATATCCCTTTCTGAAGAAGCTGCTTCTCAGGTTGGCTCTAATGCACCTCCTGAAAACCACGGTTCAGGGGACAGTTTCAACTGCCCTTTGTTCCTCTTTCTGGGTGACACCATGCAGGGTCAGTCTGGGAAGGGCTGTGGCAAGAGCATGCACTCCTGCCACAGCTGATCCTCAGTCTGGCTCTGCAGAAGGCATGCAGTATATGTCAACCTGTCTGCAGTAGGGGTTGCAGTGACTGTACCACAGCATCCCCTGGGCAGGCCCCCATACCCTCCAAGGCCTTGTGTGCCTTTTTGCCCAATCCCTGCCCCTCCCACCCCCTCACCACTTCCCACATCCTGTGTGTGTAGCCCAGCACCTTGCCTCTGCTGGCCAGGCATCCCCAGGCTCTGTCCCTTACAGTTCCAGGGCTCAATAGTAATAGCATAGTAATTAATAATCAAATTATATTGTTTATATTATAATATTAATAATATATTCATTTTTAATGGGGTGCTGCTAAATCTGAAAAGTTTTGAAGGGGTGCCTCGGGTCTAAAAACATTGAGAACCTCTGACTTAGAGGCTACAACCAACTGTAAACAGAAGTTACACAAGCATAGCAAGAGAAAGTCTATCCTCAGAAGCACCTGCATACTAAACAGGTAAAAAGAGGAAGAAACACAGAAAGAAAAGGGGTGTAAGATCATACAGCAAGTTAAAGCCAAGAAAAGAAGCCAATCTGGGTGGCAAATGCTGGCTCCATTGAATCTTGCTACCTCCCATTAACTTATTTATAATAAAAGAAACATTGTCAATGACTTATTATAAGTAAGACCTTTTAGACTGTATACAGATATGGTTTTGTGCAGTTAAGCTAAGTTTTTCCACAGTATTTTTATGCACGACTCCATCTGTGGATTGCAAAAGCAATTCTAAAAGAAGAATATCATATTTATACGGGGGCAAAATAGCAGCTTGTTAACAGAAGTACAGTCCAATCTAAGGCATGCTTAAAAGAAAACAACATGTAGATATGTACTCCTTTGTTTAAAAAAGTGCAAAAGAGAGCTTAAGGCCTGGTTTTCAGAGCTACTGGGCACCCACAACTCCCCTCTTATGCCAGTGAGAGCTGTATGCACAGCACTTTTAAAAATTAGATCCTTTGTGAATGTCCAAGCTTTACAGATTTCACTAAGTTCAGACATTTATGAATGGGAAGCAGACTGAATGGATATTGTAAATTTTTTTTTATATTATTCTATTTGTGTTTACTTTCCACAAACAGCCTTGCAGGTGACTTCACTAGCAGGAGTGTTCAAAGCAGTGATTATTGCTTCACAGAGGAAGGATTTTTCCCTTGTTTTCTGTATATTCTTCTAGGAATCCCAATTAAGACGTTATTAATGTCCCTACAATTAGTGGACAATTACTTTTTGTGTGACCTATGCAAAACAGCTGGAAGTTTGCGTCTCAAACACAAATAATAATCTGCTCACACAACCATGGCAACAGGTTTCACCTTTCTGGGGGATACAGGAATATAGCTTAAAAAAAACCGCAAAATACTGTAACTGCACCTTAGAGGCAAGCCCTTTTTTTTACTTCTTTCTCAAACAAAATTTCCAATGCTCAAGTCCCGTTATGAATATGAAAGCTAAAAAATTCTTGCACCACTTATGGTTTGTTCATGGTATGGAATTAAATAGTCACAGACTTAAATTAACCCTTTTAATTTGTTCCTAGATCTCTGACACTAGCAGTATTATGAGATGCCATGAGTAGACAGAGAATACTGGGTACTCATATAAATGAGTACAATAAGAATGCTACTCACCTCACAGCTTCTATTGTTTATTTGGTATGTCCCAAATAAAAGCAGACATAGTAAACCTATCAAAATTATTCTAAACTAATGCATCCATCAATATAGTGCCTGGTATGTGAACTCCAAACATTGTAAGAAATAATCCATCTCAAAGCCTTTCAAGCATCAGAGCATTTCTGGTTTTGCTCAACTTAGGAGAAGCAACACTAATGTGTTATCCATATCTATGCATTCGGGACAGGCACTTAAGTCAATTATCTGCATAAAAGAATGCCAGTCCCAACTTGTTGCCTGTTGCTTACATTGTAACAAACTCTGGTTATCCGCATAACAGTTAAGCACATAAACCACTTTATTACCTAGCGTCTTTCAGTGTCCAACCTCAGCTCTGGATCATAATTATACTTGGGTGAACTGCACAGAGATTAGGAAGGGAAAGCAGTGCAAAAGGGCTGTTATTTAGGGCTGTGTGAAATTTCAATGGGTGTTTAATTTCGAAGTTGTTTTGATGTGTTTCAAGCTCAAAACAGTGAAATCAAAATGAAACAAAAGGCTTTGAAACAGCTTCAAAACAAAACGAGGGCACTCAAAACATTGCAGAAGTTTCTAAACGTTTCGAGTTTTGAAGCTGGGCTTCCTTGCAGCTAAACAGAAACTAAGGAGAGGGAGGGGGAAGAGGAGGGAAGGGCTCTGATATTGACATCTAGCTCCCAGTTCGATTCTCCAGCTCTCTGATCATTTCTCCGGCTCTTCCCAGGGGACGTGGGACCCCAATCTGTGCACCAAGCACTGGAAAGACTGCAGTGCTGCCGCTTGCTCCAGCCTGCTGTGGCAGCCTGATGAAACCCAGTGTGCAGATCTGGGGGCCCATGCCTCCTGGGAAGAGCTGGGGAAATGATCAGAGAGCTGGGGGAAGCGATCAGAGAGCCAAGGAATCAAACAGGGGGCTGGGGAATCGAATTGGGAGCTGGGGGAATGTTCATGAATGTCATCCTGCATGCAGATCCAGGGGCCTGCACCCCACAGGAAGAGTCTGGCCCAGCCCCACAGCCCTCCCTGGGGGTGCAGGTCCCCAGATTTGCATGCAGGATGACAGCAAGTAGCCACTGCGGGCAAGTGATACAAGTTTTGCTTTGAATAGTTCGAAGTGCAGGTTCCCAGAAACCCCTAGACCTATCTCGATTCCTTCCCCCAGAAGGGGCTACCATCCCTGCAATTTTCGTCTATATCAGGCAAGAAATGACAAAGTTATAGGCATTTTCATGATTCCCCATTATAGCCTATGGGTGAAACGTCAAAATGCGTTGAAACAGTGAAAGAGTTTCAACTAAACAAAAGGAACAGTGCTTCGAAATAAAACAAAACAATGAAACGAAATACTGTCCCTTTGAAGGGAAAAAAAGGAAGTCGAAACAAAACTGCTGTTTCGCACAGCCCTACTGCTATTAGAAGCCTTGAAAATGACAGGAGCTTACCAGTTTCAGGTCTGCTATCAGACCTCATTTTCCAGGTATAGTTACAGAAGTCATGAAACTGACTACTTCCCATCATTGTAAAGGCTTCCTGGAGCAGTCACAAACCAATCATTAGAAGCTTTGCAAATGATAGAGCTAGTGGGTTTCTGGGTTCTCAGTTACACTGAGAGAACTGTAAACTGCTAATTAAGCAAAAAAAAGTAGGCACATTTTTTTAGAACCAAGGCCATGCACTAGAACTGACTACACTATATAATGAAACTATTTTTTGCAGCTGCAGGAAGACTTTTACAAAACCTTCATGTTGCATTTTATTCTAATGATAGTAAGATTTATGCAGATCTTGATATTTGGTGTGAGGAGCTTCACAGGTGAGAGCCAACTCTCTGGAAAGCTGTGACCTGCTCAAATGATAAATTGTTCATTTTACTAGAACACCAAATATGTACAGGAAGTGAAATATGACAGACATTGGACCAAAGTTGCAGTTGCACAAGTAGTATCCTAATTTGATTACATCACACAAGGCAAGGCTAATAATGAAGTACCAGTGAAGATTTTTGAGACTGTTAATGTAGAAACAGTAAACATATCAGGTTTCTGTTAAATAGACTTGGTGAAATCAAATATCAGCCACAGTGAATCATATCAGGTATCAAATTACTACTAGTGCACAGGCACATTTGCCAAGGTAGCAGAAGAAACCATTTAATTAGCTATTTGAATAACAGTCTATAATGAACTCATTTCAATTTGAGCCAGATCCAGTGACTTCACGATGTTAATAAAATTCTTATCAACTCATTCTCAATAGTATAGTATGTTTAAGACAAGGCAAAGCAGATTTAAGTATAGAAATGTGGTTGACCAGAATAAAAGAAATGAAAAATTGATCAATCTTCTTCTTACATTACATAAATGGGGAATAATTGACAAAATAAGGGCCAGATGGGATAGATGAATTTTACACAATCATCTTTATGGATTTTAGGAGGATTCAAGATTTAAGACGTCCCAAAACTGTGTTTGCAGTTTTTTGTCATGTTTGTATTTGTCACTCTCTTGTAATACTTATATGCTACCAACAACCAATTTGTCTTTAATTTAAAAAGTAGTGAACTAAAGAAGTGCTCCCTTACCAATGTGTTTGAGCAGCTTCAAGAAGGAAGTCTGACAAACTTCTTATAAGTAACTTTTCAATAAACTGTGCCAGTTCACTGCCTTTGTTCTCTTTTGGCTTCTTAGTCTTCCCACCTTGATCACAAAATTTGATCAGCTCCACTGTTTAAGTACTTATTATCTTTACTACACAAGTGCCTGATTCTGTAACCTTTACTTCTGCAAGGTAGTACCTGGTCCTTTGAAGAGTTCCTTTCAGTAACTACTAATCAATATTGGCCAGGTACAGACATTACACTTGTACTGGTATAAGTGATCAGAAACCAATCTATACCCATAACAAAACAGGAAATCAGCACACAAAACTGGTCTATACCTGTAACAGAACAGAAGTTTGGCACACACAGATGGGTTTAAAAATGGCAGAACTCAGTCTAAGGGAGTATGTAGACAAAACAGGGGCCCTAAATTGAAGTAGCAGGTTTTTAAAAACACCGCTTCAATTTAGGGCCTTTTAAACCCCTTTAAACACCCGAACTTACTTGCCTCTCCAGAGGTGGGGAGGGGAGGGTGAGCTGCTGGCGGGTGGAGCAGTCCCTGGGCTACAGGGGGTGTTGGTGCTTCCCTTCTCAGCAGCAGCAGCCCCCCACCAGATAGCACCCGCCCAGAGGCACCCAGCTCGGGTGGTCCTGGGGGGACACCGCAACCATAGATGGAAGCACCGGGTCCCTGCACAGCTCAGGCAGGCAGGCAGATTCCAGGAGAAAAAAAAAAAAAGATCTTAGGCAGAGCCTGCCTTCCCGGGCTGCTGCCAGGCTGCCTGCATGGGCTTCCTGCAGAGCTCCTGAGCTGCACAGAGCCCAGTGCTTCACTCCGTGGCCGCAGGGCAGCAAACAAACTCCTCTGAAGTTTTAGTTCGCTGTGTCCCAAGTCATTTAAGGCACATTACGCCGCTGAATTTACTACAGCAGCTGGAATTACTGCACAATATGCTGCCAATGCATGCAAACACCAACACCATTAAAACGGTGCAAAAGCATTTAACCTGCTTTAATGTGTCATGTAAACATGCCCCTCATTTTATCTACACATGGCCTAAGGGTGACTGTGCGTTCTACCGATCTAAACTATGCTGCTTACAGAAAACTGTGCAACTTAGATCTATTCCACCTTGGGCTTTTTGAATGTCTGCACCCAGGTATTATGTTTAGGGCCTCAGGGTGAGGCCCTAATTAGCAGAGCTATACCTCTCTGCTATAGAAAGCTAAGTAACAATGATTTTATTGATCTACATACACAGTTAAGCTTGCCTCCCTACACATAACATGTGGCTCGGGTTTTTTCTTTATCAGGTGTACAAGAATCTTGAAAAAATATTTTTAAATGATCAAAAAACCCACAACTGAAGAATATCCCTTTCCCGGCACATACTTGAAGATATAACTGAATAACTTTCAACAGCATTTATAAGCATATTTTTCTACATTTTAAGTCATGCAGCCACTTATTCTATTTGTGGCTGTTGCTAGGAAGTACACATCATATATAGCCTATTAGGTTGAATGTGAGAAAATCCTTCAATTGAAATAAAGAAGTTTGACTACTGTCTAGGTGGAGCTGAATGTCAGGCTGACAGGGTGTAAATATGGGTGACTGCATACACCACTATTAGGCGGTGTGGTGTAGTGTTCCTCTGAAAGGTGCATTCGTGACTATAGTAAACAGGGGCATATTGCAAAACACAACACACGATTCAAGAATGTCTCACCTACATCATGAAAGAAAAGATGCAAGATTAGAGGGCACCTTTCTGTGACTTCTGACTGGTACTTCAGGTCCAAAGCATTCCTACACATGTGTAAAACTTGCCAAGAATATGATGTTATTATTGAGTAAACCTGTATTTAATATAATGTGATAGCAACTGCTCTGCTGTAGCTTTAAATTAAAAGGTTGGCATGGCAACAGATGTTCCCACACTGCTGTGTCTGCCTTGTGCTGCCATTTTGTTCAGGATCCCTGGTGGTTTCAGGATTAACCGCCTACAGTATTTCATTTTAAATAACTAAGTTGTTTTTGGCTGAAGCATCAAACAAGCAGCTGAAGCCTGGTATGAACTGTGTACTTTTTGTTGCTCAGCTGCTCTGTAATTTTAAAACCTGCCTTTATGAATTCAAGCTATTTTTGGTATTCCAAGCTTCTGCCTGATATAATTTCATATGGCAGTGATAGAATACTGTGCTGAGAATTGGACCTCGATGAATAATTTATTCAACAAGTATCACCTTTTTTTTCAATTTACGCAAAACACATGAAGCAACTTTCTCAAACTCTTATGTTATTCACATATGTTTGTCTAATACTTTAAGAATGAAACCCGCCCCTGTGCTAAAGCCCAACACAAAGCTTTTGTCACCACTTAATTCCTACCTACAATCTGTGCTGGACTTCCACACCAGGGTTGATTTTGCCCTATAATAATCCGGTTCCTGTGGATTGTTCACAAACCAAGTCTGTCGTGCTTGATATTTGAAACTCAAGATACAAGCTGTTTTGGTTGTAAGCTGTTACAAGGTATATATTTGGGGTCTTTGACTAGAAAAGAGTAAGAATCGGGTTTCTTGTGCAAGTATTAGCCTTAAAAATGAAATGCAAAGCTCTAGAACTCTTGGTTCAAAGATGATACCTTTTATTAGACCAACTAAGAAATTGCAAAAATATATATTTGTCTGCATGCTTTTGGGCTCACATGCCCTTCCTCAGGCTCAGGGAAAAATAAAGATGGTAAAAAGTCCCCATAGGTAGGACATAAACTTCATTTTTGCACAAAAGAAGCTGAAGGTGGAAGTCTGTTCCTCTGGGTCCATGACAGTGTCTTTGGGAGCTGCTCTCTGATATGCAGATAAGGTAGAATTCCTTCCCTAGTGGTACCAAATGCCAGACAGGCAGGAGATGTAGAAATCTTTCTTGTTGTTCAGCAATGAAGTTTAAATCCAAATCCAAAGGAACAGCCCTCCTCTGTGCAAAAATGAAATTTATTTCCTACCTATAGGGACTTTTTACCATCTTTAATTTTCCCTGAGCCTGAGAAAGAGAGTGTGTGAGCTCAAAAGCTTGCAGAAAAAGATATTTTTTTGTAGCTTTTTTTAGTTGGTCTAATAAAAGGTATCATCTCTGAACCAAGAATTCTAGAGTTTTGCGTTTCTTTTTGTCTCAGACAAGCACGACTACCAAATACATCCATGAAGCATTAAAAATGAGCACTTACATAAACATCTTGTCAGTAATCTGTCCTCTAGAACAGCGTTTTTTAATCTTTTTGATTTCACATGCCCCATTTCCAGTCCCTTGCACATGGCCTGCCCCAAAGCCATGTGGACTCCACTTGCAGCATATGCCAGAGAGACACCTGAACTCACTGCAAATGCTATCTCAAGAATTGAAACAGCATGACTTCAGTTCCACGCAATGCCACTCCTGGGATAATTAGCCAGCTTGTATTGCACCAAGGCTGTCCAGGCCTTGCTGCTTCTCATGCCTGGAACAGATTGGTGCTAGTGTAGCAGGCTTACCTTTCAGAGCTTGGGTTGAGTCCCAGGCTTGAGATCCTGCTGTTTTGATTGGTGGAGCCCACCTATCAATCAGGAGGCAGCAAGAGAAATAAAGTCACACCCCTTTCCTGAGGGGAGGGGAAGGGGGAGGGGGAGGGGAAGGGGAAAAGGAAAAGAGCTTCCCCAGACCTGATTGAAGACTGCAACACTGTCAGGTCCAGAAGACTTCAGGGGCGGAGCCCTGGAGCGTATAAAAGGAACTGAGTACCCAGCACAAGGGAGATGTGTCAGGGACAGAGAAGAGAGAAGAGCAGGGCTTAGAAGAGCTGAGGAGAGCTGCTCAGCAGGGCAAAGCAGTAGCCCAAGAAGAGCCCCTGAAGACTTCTATCAGCAGGGAGTGGCGGATGGCTCCAGCGCTTAGGCTCTTGGTGCGCAGCATGGCGTCCAGACCCTAGGAGCTGTTTGAGGCGGCTCAGATCTGCAACCTCTGGCATGTGGCCAGAGACACGGTGCACAGGCCTTTGAGCAGGATCTTTGAAGCCCCTTGGGCAGTTCAGGTCCACAACCCCCAGCACGAGGCTGGCAGCTCAGTGCAGGAGGCGCTGCACGGAGGGTGAGACCCTGGGAGCTGCTCAAGGTAGCTTGGAACAGCAGCTCAGTGCAGACGACACTGCCCAGAGGGTCTGGGAGCAGACCAAGCCCCAGTGCTGCACAAGGCTGTCTAGGCCTCCAACCCCTAGCACAAGACGAAGCGCCCACTACATGCAGCAGTGCGTGTGGCCCTAAGCCAGGCCAGCAGCAGCAGAGTTGGGCAGCAGGAAGGCCTGGCAGGAAACAGAGCTCGACCTGGAGAATGGGAGGCAACCCTCCGGGACTGTGGAGTAGTAAGTTACCCTGGAGAGAGGGTCCCCACAGGGGAGGGACCCCCCAAGGCTGTGAAGGGGCACCATGTGGGCTGCTCCTGGGTAATAGCAGGGGAGCTTAAGACTCTTTGGGGTCTCCCTCTCCTTTTCTTTCCCCCCACCTCCTTTCCTGTAGTGGTACCTTGGGAATGGGGCCCCTGCCCTGGAGGGCACCCAGGTAGTCTAAGGATTGCTGGTTATATTTGTAGACTGTGCCTTATAGTTTATGTAAATAAGTTGAAGTATATTAATAGAGTTATAAGGTTGCCCGATCAATATCCTTTGTTCTGGGTTGTTCTATTGTTCATCTGTATTTTAAATAATAATTAGGGTGTGTGTGTGTGTGTGTGTGTGTGTATGGTATAGGGTTTATTGTTTTGTAAATTCGTACATATATATACACTGGGAAAGTTTTGGAGGAAGTAGGGAAGAGAAATCAGGCAATAACTCACCCACAGCATCTTCCTGGCCCACCAAATGGGTGTTACTACTTCAGAATAATAGACAAGGACAGCAAACTAAGATATAAGAATAAAGTCAAGTGAGATTCACTAAAATTCAAATATTCACCAAAATTACTTTGCACCAGCTACAACTTCAGTCACTGTAAGCAGAGGACCATGGGCCAAGGAGCTTAGCCCAACGCTTGCAGGTTGTTCAGACTACATTATAGGGAGAACAGCAATTACAATACAGATTTCCTCTGTACCAAGTGTTGGCCCTAGATCACTGCTTGTAGCAAAAGTGGAAACAGCTACTTCATGGGCCATTTTATGGCAATCTGTTTTTTGACAAAATAGAAGATACATTTTCTAGGTTCCCAGGAATTTAGGGTATGAGCCTAGTGCTTTTAGTGCTTCCTGACTTAAGTCTCCATTTTATCAAATGCTGCTTTTCATGAAACAGTAGGAAATGCTTGTGTTCATTTTAAAAGGTAGGAAAACAGATGGGCCACATTTAATTTGTGAAGACAACTGGTTATCTTGTAAGTACAGATGGAGTAAGTATCTCTTAACAATTACTATCTCACTGGTCTTTGAATAAGCCAGATGGTTTTTTTTTAAAGTCAAGGCTGGTTGCCAGTCAGATGGAGGAGAGAAGAGAGCTGTATCCCCCAGGGCACCAATAAAAATGTGGATTAAAAGACATCCAGCCACCAAAACTAGTCTGCTTACCCCACCATGTCCAAGGTAGTATATCCTGATGGTCATTAAGTGCTATCTGTTCCCGCAGAAGGGTATATTCACTGAAAAAGGAACAGGTGGACAAGCAAGCAGCAGCCTTGCTAAAGATGGAAGAGAAAGATAGAGGCAATAATATGGCAGCAGAAGAATGACATTTCAAAACTGTAACAAAAAGTATGCTAAAAGGACAGAATAAGAAGAAAGTTTGCATTATGTAGTAGCTTGATGTTTTCCCAAAATCTTTCCAGCAAGGGGCATCTCTTTGCTGGCAGTCTTCCCAGTGCTATCTGCATTGTCAGCTACTCAACATTCATTCTCTGTCTTGCATGCCTGTGCCTTAGCAATATCTTCCACCAAGTTTACTAGGAGTACTGACTTAAGTTGGCAAATAGAAGGATTATTACAAGTGGAAAATACAGTATGTTTAGACCTCATCTGGAACAATGGCATTGATTCAAAGGAGAATTGCCATTGAATTATGTTAGGAAATTTCCAAATTTTGTTTGCAAAAAATATGTTTAGGATTATTCATTAACGGGGAATCAGCAGGTGGCATTAGAGAATGCTTTAACTAAGTAGACAGATCCTCTACTAATGTTTCTCAGTTTAGTAACAAGGGATCAGTTCTTCCTTGTGGCTAGGTAATTTTTCAAACCTCTTAATATACAAAGCAAAACTGCTTTTCCCTCACCATTTTCCCCGTGAGACCTCTCTTAATGACAAGCCAAGCTGTCTACTCCATCCTCAGCGTGGCCAGATCTTTCTCGGTTCACCCTCTTCTTTCTATATCCTACCCTGTTCTGTCACAAACTCTTGAACTTTCAGGCTCCTTTCTCTTTCACCAGACAACTTCCCAAATTGAGGGCACTTAATGGAACTTGTCTGACTGAATCTCACCTCCAAATTCCCCCTTCTCCTTTGCAAATCTCTCTCAGATACATTCTGAGCTTGTTTCTCTCTTGAACTACTTCCTGAATACCAAGAGTCATTAAGAAGGAAATGTGTAATGTAAGATAATGAAAAAACTGAATGCCACAAGCATTAATGGACTCTCTGGAGTTTACCCTTGTTTCCACAGAAATGAATGGGCCTGCCTGATCTCATGCAGGTACAAGGGAGATCTGAAGAAGGTTCAGAAAGAACTGTGTTTGCCCAAGGACCAAGTCAAGACCACAGCACAATGATTTTTCAGAGTATCAATATGTAGAAGGGAGTCATCTAACAAAGCAAGGCAAAGAATGATGTTACAATTGTTAAGCTGATAACTTAGTCAAGAGAGGTGGAACCAAACCTATTGAAATGTTTGAACAGATGATCTGAGCAAAATTGAACCAGTAATAAATGTCATGCAGAAATTTTGCTTGGAAAATAGTTTTACCATACTTTTTGCCTAGAAAATAAGTTACATGATTATCTCTTCTTGTATATTAACATTTACTTATTACAGAGATGAGTTCATTATCAGCATCTTGCGGATGAATGAACTTTTGGCTAACTGGAAATGAAAATAAGGTTTTGATTAAATTATCATGTAGCTGGCAATTTCCGAATAAACAAAGAATACAGAGAAGAGATGAACTGATTATCTTATCATCTGTAACAATTCCACTGCTAACATGGAAAATTACCTACCCAGTTAATTAGAAGTGAAAAGAAGTTTAAGCAAGATTGTTTAACTCTTGGATAAACAAGTTAATGTGGCTGGGATTGGGATCTTCTTCTATATTAAATCAAAGTGTAACTATGATATGTGCTGAATATCCTTTATCTAAATGTTAGCCGTATACAGAAGAAATTTTCAAAAGTAAGTTCAATATTACTAGAACAACTTTAACTGTTGACTGGAATTCAATGCGCTGCAGGAAACCTATAGTGGAAAAAAGAAATCTTATGTAATATGTGGAAAAGCTACAACTGAAATTCTCCCCAATTCTAAACTGAGAAATGGGACAGAGGATGATGCAGTTAAGTTGGGCTATACAAAAACACAGGACTGGAAAAGGCCTCCCAAAAGACATGCTCACCTCATCCAACCCCTCTCACACATCACAGCCACAAAGCGAACTAGGAAACTTGCACAGCACCACATCAGAGACGAGGGTAATGCCAGTGCCCTGCCACTGTAATAATAGGGAATATGATCAGAGTAAGAGGACTATAGGCCATGATACAAAGAAAGACAACAAAAAAACCCACCTTTCTCCTCCCCCTCACCCCCCAAACTGGTGATTGGTCTGACCCTCCAGCCAAGTACCTAGGCAACTGTAAGTATCGGCAGAAACACCAGCACATCCATGGTCAGATCTTGAATTTTGAAAAGATGAGTGCAGATGGTGAAGTGCATCATCACATATAAAACGATGTACATTTTTCTCCAGTTAAAAATAGCCTAAAAGCAGACTTGCAGAGCAAATGGTAGCTTGACTGATGGAACATCAAGATCATTCAAAGAAAAGAGGTCATTAACACCTGTAGAATGAAGAGTTTAGAAGGAAACAGGTAAATTAGAATAAGCCATGAAGTGTATTGACTCCCTCAGCAAGCACTGCATGACTAGAAATGCTGCTGCCACTGCCAGGCAGTTGGTTGTAAACTTTAAGCTTCAGTAGACCAGGAATCAAAGTGAGGTTGCAAGTGTACTAGTGCACCCCCCCAGATCCACCCCTCTTGACCCCAGCCAAGTGCACCCCCCCAGTACACCCCCCAGATCCACCCCTCTTGACCCCAGCCAAGCTCCCCACTCTAGCTGTGACCAATGTCCAAAGCTTCAGTGAAAGGCACCCCTCCTCACACACAAACCCAGAAGCTAAATAAAGCATTCCTGGGAAATCCTTTTCCTTCCCGGCCCCTACAGGCAAAGCAAGAGAAGTCCTGAAACATGGGGTCACCAGCCACCTTCCATAGGGAATTCTAGCTTCCTTTCAACCCCATCATGGAGATACCATACTCAAATCAACATATCAGATCCACTGATTACTGCTCCAAGGGCACTCCTGTCTGATCATACTTTCCCTTCCCTAGTCTTGAAGAAATTTATATTCATTGCCCCATTACTTTGTTGAGATCATTCCAAAATTTCACTTTTCTGATACTTAGAAGTCTTCTTCCAATTTCCATCTTAAATTTATTCCTGACTAGTTTCTAGCTGTTCCATCTTGTTAACTGACAGTTAAGTAGCCCCACTTATGCCATAATCTTCACCCCATGAACATATTTACAACTAAGTATTCACATGTCCCCTCAGCCTCTGTTTTATTAAAATATACAAGTCAAATGCTCTTTTAATTTCTTCTCATCAAACAGATTTTCCATGAGAGAGAAAGAGTTGGAAAAAGATACTTGTGACAAGCTGGTGGAGAGCAAGGATCCACAACAGTGACCCCATTTAGAAAGGACAAGCAAGGGAAGGAGAAGAAAACAGATTTTCCATCTCCTGAACCATGCTAGTAAGTAACCTTTGTACCTGTTTCCAGTTTAATCTTCTTGAACACAGATAACTAGAACTGTATACATTATTCTAAACTAGGTGTTACTACTTCCCTTTATATTGGCACAAATACCTCCCTGTCTTTACTAAACACACCTGCTTAATACATCCTACAACTGCATTTCACAGCTGCACTACACTGAGAGTTCATGATCACCCTCCAAATCAGCCAAGATATGCGGGCGAGTCTCTCCCTCCACTACCTTTACTCTATGAGCCCTACCTCATAACAAAAGTTCTTGTAAGGAATTACTTTGCTCTTTATACTACAAAACTTTACACCATTGCTAATGCTCCACTCCAAAGTTATCTTAAGTCTTTCTGAATAATCCCCCTCCATTTTGCCAATACCTGCTAGCTTTGTGTCATCCTTAAATTTCAGAAATACACAATAAGATACTGTGCCAAGCTGTCTAATGAAAATGTTAAATAAAACAGATCACTAAACTAATCTCTGAAGAGTATCACTAGTAACCTCTCTCCAATCTCCCTTTTGTCCAATTCTTCATGCACCATACATATATTGTATTAATCCCCATCTTCTCAAGTTTAGCTAATAATTTCCCTATGAGACAGAGCATCAAATGTTTTGCTTAAATTTAGACAGCATAGGTCTACTTCATTGTCTAAGAACTCAGTTATGCCAACACAGAATGTACAAGGAAGAAAATGAAGAAAAATGCAATCACTCTTGTAAAGAGTTGATTATGGAAGCTATACAAATGCACAGGTGCAAAAAAGATAATATGCAGAAGAAAAATATTGAATGTTTAATTTAACAGCAGAAAACATTCTACAGTGGCATCTTCAACTACAAGACAGAGATTTTATAGTATGTAGGACTTTATATCTTCAAAGCACCATACAAATAAATTTAACAGGCTATTTTATCATAGTAGTACCTGAAGTCCTCGACCAAGATTACAGCCTCATTTTACTGGTCCCTGTTCAAACACACTACAACATAGCTCTTATCTAGGAGCCTGTACAATCTAAATCTATTTTAAAAAATGCAAACAGTGGAAGGGAAAGGCAAAATAACTTCCCAAGTTCACACAGTAGGGGAGTGGTGAACTAGGAGCAAAACTCTTGCCTCCAAAGTGCTCTATCCACTTGATCAAAGTACTGCCTTTAATTAGTTTTTGCAGTACAATTTAAGGTGTTGACATTGCTGTATATAGTTTAGATTCTGACTATTTAGGAAACAGCTTTTCTCCCTGTGTACAATAGCAACTGAAATCAGTTTAGGCTCTTCAACTCAGAAGCATATCAACACAGCCAGGTACCCGGGCAGCTGAAGCATACAGGGGGTAGTGATGACTTCTGGCTGAGCCATGCCACCAACGTGATCACATGACTGCAGCTGTAGGTTTTTTTCTGCTCCCTCTCCCCCCAAATCAGTGCTCAAGGCAGCTGCCCTGTTCATCCCACCACAAGTATGCTACTGCCTGAACCACCGGTCCCTATATCGAAATATTGGGGTTCCAATTAAATACTATCTCACTGGAGTTCCTCTTGCCCTCGAATACATTGTAGCGTACCGGCATACCAAATTTCAAGTGTGTTTCAAGGAACAATTTTCTCACCATTTTTCTTCTAGGATTTCCACCTCATTTTGGAAGATAGCATAGATTCTTAAGGTGGATGATTGTCTAAGTAATGTTTAGCTGGTTGCATATATTCTTATCTATTTCTGTTTAGTATCCAGATCACTTTGGAAAACCTTAATAAGTAAGCACAGGCTGTTGCTAGGTAACACAACCACAGTATTACTGGCTCTCCAGAACTGCAAATAATACCCAACACAGAAGACAAGCTTGTCTTTCAGATCTACAATTTCAAAGCGTGTGGAACCATCACATCTCTGTTTCGGCAGATCTTATTTAGTACTTGCTTTCAACATTTCATCTGACATGTACCTGACCTCTCCCCTGCCTCGGCTTTCCCACTGTGACAGTGAACTATACCAATGAGCTCTGTGAAAAATACTAGCACTTGGGCCAGGGGTGGCCCAGAAAGCTGAATTTCAATATGGATGTGTACATTCAACACCAGTTGTGAAACACGAGTACAACACAAGGTCATAAAAGAGCATGGGGTATCCATACACATAGAAAAGGAAAACAGTGCCCATGCAAGCACATTTATAAAAGGTCCAATTACTACCATGGAACAGGTACATTTTGGTATTATTTATTAGTGGAAATAACAATTCTAGCTTAATCATTTAATGTTTGTTTGACTTTCCAAATTTTGCAATAGATGCCGTTTCACTCCACATAAACAGCGGTGGCATCCAGCTTAATACCAGAGGAAGTGCACCATGATCAATCTGATTTCTTTATTTGTACTTTTCCTTTTAAAAATGATTTTGAAGAGAGCAAGTAACTTCCCTTACACTCAATTTAACATGGAGAGCATATAATAAGAGAGTTTAACATGGCAAGTATAACACTAGAAATACATTTATATTTACTTCATCAACATGAATATTTTATACTGTACCACGAAGCTAACTCAGCAGTGCTGGTAACCCTTGTCCTCCCTTTCCTAATGCCTCTCCCCTTCTCTTCTTATGGCTTTATATCAAGCTTGATCCTGTGAAGGCTGACACATGTATGGTGGTTAAAACAGATTGAAACAGGAGTGGGAACTCTCACCACACCAGCTGAAGAGGAGG
>NW_005843150.1:173711-174774 GCF_000455745.1 Alligator sinensis | reverse complement strand
CTTTCCCTCGGGGAGCACAGGAAGCTCCCCTCTGTTTCAACAGAGAAGCAGGGCTCTCTCCCACTCACTTTCCCTAATCCCTGGACAGGGAAGCAGCTTTGCTTATACGAGTAGATACAGAAGTGTGGGAGCAGCCAAGCCTGGGGAGAAAGTTCAAATTGGACTGTGCATCTTCATTTTCAGGACTTCGGGGAGGGGAGTGAGGCCAATATGACAACTGGTATGAACTGATTTCGAGGAACTACAAGGAGTCTTCCTGTTCATATAGCAACGTTCCTTTGTCACTGACATCCATACAGCCCCACGGGTACCAGTGGCATTGCACTGGTGAAAGTGAGAGCAGCATGCATCTGAGAAGAGGAAAAGACTCAAAAGATCGGTGTGAACCATTTATTCTGCAGTCTCACAGTGCAGGGCTGCTCCCCATAATGTACGCCTACATGCTTTGTTCAATTTAGTTTAATTATCATGAGCAACAGAGCCTTGAACCACTTACCTGGGAGACCATGCCAGTCTGATGCAGTTTCTTGGAATTTATATCTGAAAAGCTAACTTTGCTGACAGCTTATGACCCCAATTAATCTTTGTGGGCTAACCTCCACTCTGCCTCTAGGAGACCCATCCATCTGTTCAGGGCACGGATGCACAACATATGGTCTGTGGGCAGTCTGAAGCCCACAAAGGCAATCCCAATGGCCTGCCATAATTCTTTATTAAACTACTTTATTAAACAAAGCACAATTTGAAAAACAAGTGCTGTGTCCTCTCTGAAAAGCAATATGAACAAGCCAGTATCCCGCTTGCAAGGCTGCTGAAGGCTTTCAGCCAATGAGAACAAATCCCATGAGTGGCAGCCCTCCACTGGAAAGTCACCTTACAAGTGGCCCTCAATCAAGTTTGAGATGTCCATCTCTGGTGCAGAGACTCTACTACTGCGAGGAATCTCTTTTTTGGTCCGGATTCACAATTTTATTTCACTCTTCAGCTTTCTGCGACTCACTGCCATCATCCCACCACTCAGTTCTCTTCATCATCTCCCACTGAAGCTCCACTGGCCTCCCCC
>NW_005843150.1:130254-173680 GCF_000455745.1 Alligator sinensis | reverse complement strand
GGGAAGGGGAGAGGGGTGACCAGCAGCTGCACCCCGCCCTGACCTCCAACGCAGCCATGACCACTGCCGCAACTGCTGCAACCACCGCCACCATGGTTGTGGGCCCTGGCCACAAGTGAAGGGGGGGGAGTGGCCCCAGCCCCGACCCAAAGCATTGTGGGGGGTGGCCCCAGCCTCAACCCAAAGCGGCAGGGGGGGGAACGGCCCTGGCCTGTAGCGCCGAGGGGAGGCAGGGAGTAGCTGCAGCTCTGGCCCTGGCCTGATTAGAAAACATCAATATTTTCCATCCTATTGTTTGGAAAGCATCATACTTTCATTATACTCTGTTTGGTTATTTTGTACTGCATTGATAGCATGGTATGTGCTGCTCATTCACATCTCAGATCCTCCTCCCCTCCCCCCATACACCTTTAAACGTACTTAGCTTTTCTAACTTATCCTGCCCCAGACAACACCTTAGTTGCACATACTTACCCACTATCTTTCTTCAGGCTGCTCCCAATGCTTGGAACAGAAACTCTATTCCAGTGCACCAAATACACCACTTCACTCTTCTCCAACCCCTCCCCCAAAACCTCATATCTATCCATTACCCTTCTATTGCTGACCATTGTCCAGCAAATTCCAAGGCATCTGGTTCAGGCCTTTTAATGACTAAATTATTTTCTTAACTGCAGCACAGTAAGCACATCTGATGTCATCTACTCCAGAAGTAAAAATATCCCTTTGGCAACAAATGCAACTCCCTGTTCCAAACCCCTGGAGTATTTTCTCCTCTTGGTACTCCCTCAAGCAGAATGTTTTTCAGCTCTGCCATCAGTTTGTTGATCCTTCATGCCTTCACACCTACTGCATATCAAAATGGCTTGATGCCAATATGGCTTGCCAGTAGTAGAAGCAATAGTCTTTCATACCTGCAGGTTCACTCAAAACAAGTCAGATATCTTAGCAGTGGATCTGCCACGACTTGTCAATTTCTATGCATATGGGGGTTTAGAATTATGCTATGACACTGAAAAATACTGAAAGGCCACAGGATTTCTTTTAGGAGCAAATGCAATAGCCCAGGGACTTTACGTCACCAAAGTTCAATTAGGATTATTAAACATGTTACAGTAGCTGCTTATTTTCATAAGGTGATAGCATAGCCCCACTACTTATATCATTCATATTTAAATGCTTTAAGCTGTTCCCCACCCAACAATATTGAATTCACAATAAAATCCCCCTCAAGTTTGAACTAACAGAATCAAATATTAAGATACTTCTCTAGTTTTTATTTAGTTCTTCCTCAGGAAAAATCCGGTGGACTGAGTGAAGACCTGGATTTCAAACTTTACCATAGCAAATTTAGCATGAAAAGAAAACCAGGATGGATGCTTATGTTATCAGAAATAGTGTGGAAACCAAATGTCATGCCTCAAACTCCTGGTAGAATGCAAAACCACCATAACTTCAGCTAATGTAAGTTAGCACAGCTGCACATGAAAGTCATCAAGGTAACCACATTTTACACCAAATGAAAATCAGGCTGCAAACCCAAACCATGGACACCAAAAAAAGGTACAGCCTTGCTAAAGAGGGGTTGGACTGTCTTCTGGCTAGCATACTGGACTGAAATACAGGATGCCTGGGTTCAATTTCTGTACAACCTCACACAAGTCATTTAATCTGTGTCCATCTTTATAATGAGGACTAGCGAATTGAATGACAGGTAGGGACGGAGTGCCACCACCCACCACCACGCACTGCTGCCGCCTCCTAGGAGTGGGGCTGGGAAGGAAGCTTGCCTCGCCGTCCCCTCCATCCCCCTTCCCCAGCACCCCACACTTCCGCCGCCTCCAAGCAGTGCTGGCCTCACCCCCCACCCAGTCATCTCCATCCCTGCCATCATGGCAGTGCTCCGCCATCCCACTCTGTCCCTGCCATTCCCTCCATCCCCCTCCACCAGCACCCCGCGCTGCTGCCGCCTCCAAGCTTGAGAGTTCCAAGAGTGCCCACCTGCCTTCCAAGCCTGGCCCCACACCCCTGGCTGCTCCCCTTCCTCCTGCATCCAGCCGTCTGTGTGTGTGTGTGTGTGTGTGTGTGTGCGCGCGCGCAAACGGAGCACTCTGATGTGTTTTTTCAGTAAGCATTGTGATTGGCTGCTGAGACAACCAATCAGAGTGCTCCAAGAGCATTACGGACAAACAGACGCACACAGGCAGACTAAGCCCTTTATATATATAGAATATTCATGCTCTATATTCATTAATTTCTCTCACCCTTTGGACCTAACCCTTAAATCAAATGACACTTATCTGACATGCAGAATATCCTGAATAAAATTATTTCATAGCTGCCCAAAAGATTTTTCCATTCATCTACATAACCTTTTGCTTTATAGGAAGATCCCTTAAATATGAAATTCACTGCAAATCTCCTCTAATTATGCACTCACCAATTTTTACCATATACAAACCTGATCATTTACCCCCACAAAGCTTAGATGTTTATCCAGATTATCAGTAAAATTGCTGAAGATGTCTTGCTTTGATGGAGACAAGTTATGCAAACTTAGCGTAAAAAGCGTTTTAAAGAATTTTGGGGGTAATTTACAAAGATGTATCTGGAAACATTACGTGAGGGTTCATGTTTTCTGTGTCCTTACCTAGATGATGGTCAGAAAATAGCTATGATAAAAAAATCTAAATATAATGAATACCCTTACACAGGCAAGTAGCATCTGAATAACATACTGGTTGTATGGTTCATACAACTCTAGTAGCAGACTCTCACAACAAAACTCCTGATAGGGTAGAAAAATATAAATTTACAAACACAATTATGAACAATATTTCATCACTTAGCATGCTTATTCATAACATGTGAAAATCACTCACCTAGATGACACTTGCCTAGACTCTGGCCTTTTTTGGAAATGTCCTATCAATAGCAGAAATATCCAAACAACAAACTATTTGAGTTTTTTATTCACAAACATCAGAGGAGTTCAAAGCTAAATCTCTGATTCAACCCTAGACAGGGGTGCATGCTGAGAAATACATATTTAAATTAAGAAATTGAAAGCTTTTAAAAAAAAACAAAAAAAAAATCAATAATCTGTATATTGCCCTAGATTGGTGTCATTGCTTTGTCATACTTATGCCATTGCCTTGTCCATTTTAGTCATTTTTATAGGCAGTATCTCCCAAATTGTGTTGTGTGGGGAGCTACAAAAAGTTCCTGGTGGGGGGAGATGAGTGAAGCCAGGATAGCAATGGCAATTGGCAGCACAGGAAATCAGGGTTGAGAGGAAAAACAGGAGAGAGGACAGGGATGCAAGACTGGATGATTTCACTGGGGTGGGCATAAACCCAAAAAGTTTTAGGAAGTGTTGCCTCAGGGGATCTGCACTCAGAATAGAAATATTCATAAAAGAAAATGATATAAAACAACAGCTCCATCCATTCCATTCCCTTTCAGTTTTTGTTTTTATTATTTTATAATCCAGCTCCCTCACAACAGAGTGTTACAAAGTTCTGGTTTTATTGTAACTTTCCAGACAATCTCACAAATAGGGATGAGAAAGCAGAATTTATAGACTCGTAATGTGAGTGAAATCAGGCAAGTTTATCGGCTCTATCCTGTGTGCTAGGGGTGGTGCTAGGTAGTATCTTCTGTCTCCCAAGGCCTGTTGAGAATGTGCAATAGGTACCCTATGCAGCTTGCTGCCTTTGTTTCCTTTTGCTGCAAAGACTGCTAGGCACTATCAGCTGGTACAACATCACAGAAAAGCACCAGAACATATTCTGCAAATTCTGTTCTTATTTATATTAGACACAATTCCACTCTCACAAACTGTGTTATAATCCTGGCTCAATTACCAGCTTTCTGTGTGACATTTACATTTCTGTCACATCTTTCCGTCTGTAAGATAGAGATAGCACTCACATACCTGCCTTAGAGGTAACCTACAAAAGTTCTGATGTGTTTGGGAAAGCATCCAGCTAATACTGTATTTACATCAGCTTAGAGGTATAAGGCTAGACTTTGGGTGCAAAGTGAGCTTCTGATGTAGAAGGAGCATATTGCCTCAGAGGGAGCTTATAAATGCTTTGCTTTAGGACAAAGAAGAGACACTGCTAAAGGGTCAGCAGTTCCCTGGTCTGATATGAACTGAGTCATCATCCTACACTCACATTTCCCTTTCAGGGAAAAGGTAGTGCATCTTTGTGGCACCACCCAAGCAAGTCTTAGACAGAGAGGACACCTCCACACATGCAGGCACGTGCGCTTGCAGCAGTTCAAAAAGCAGTGGCACAAATTTGTGCCGGAAATTTGTGCCTCAGTACACATGCCCGAGCATGCACTTTAGTGTGGGGCAAATTGTGCCACCTGGGGCAAACTGACCCTGCCCAGCTCCTCCCAGATCTTCAGCCAGGGGAGCAGGAGGCTGGGGCCAGCACCTGTGGTGGACCCAGCAGTATAAAAAGCTGCCCTGCTGAGCAGCTCACGGCCACTTGCCCTCAGAAGCTTCTGAGGCCCAGCCAGTTGCTATCTGGGGGCACTAGCCCCATGTGCCAGCTGGACTGCTGCAGCAGCCCTAACCCAGAGTGGCCCTTGCACCCTTGACCCACTGCAGCAGTCTGGCAGTGGGGGCTGCTGCCTGGCTGTTACCTGCTGCCACCTCTGACAGCATCCCCACTCTTGGACCTGCAACCCCATGGCTGCATGCCTGCCAGACCCAAACAGGGACCTCATGGCCACCTGGGCTGTGGTATGGGTACTGCAGCAAAGCCTCCTGCAGCTGTGGGTTGTGGCTACACAGCACTGCTGTCATGTCTTCTAGCATCCCCGCTCTGCCATCCGGGCAGCTACTGCACCATAAAGCACACGGAGTGTCTCGTATATCGCCCTGCTTCATAATGCACCCCCATGCTTCAAAATGGTGGTGGGAGTGATTTATCTAAAAGTCACTGAATGAGCTTTAACTAAAGTGGCCCCACCACCATTTTGAAGCACAGGGACACGGATACATGAGATGCAGATGCTGGCTGGAGCACGGTAATTATCATGCTCCAGCAGACACAGTTAATTGAGTCTGCTCCAATGTGCTGTAATTACAGCGAGTCAGAGCAGCCTCCTGACTCATGTACAGGCACCCAGAAGCTCTTCCTAAATTAGCAGTTCATGAGCCTACACAGTTCACTGTCACAATACGATCTCATGGAACAAGGCTGTCCAACTTGTGTGTGTGCAAGGGTTGCAGACCCAGGGAGCTGTTCTCCATGAACCTCTCCCCCCACTGCATACAGTCCCACTCTCTCCCCAGCCCTCCCCCATAGAGCCCATATCCCCCTCATCACATGTGCAATGCGGTTCCCTCTTACACCATGTGAGAAGCCTCCCTCTCCCCTAAACTACATGCAGCCTGGCTCCCTCTGCACATATACTGTCCAGCTCCCTCCCCTACTGCATGTTCAGCACAAGCAGCATGCCACTGCTAGACACTGTCCCACCCCAGGAGCAGGGACAGGCACCAGAAGCTGGAGGAGGAAAGGGGAGTCTGGAGACCTTGAGCAGAGTGAGAGTCAGGCAAGAGCTTATGGGCTACATATTAATCCTTTGGGGCCTGCATGTGACCTGTGTGCCACCAGCTGAACAGCCCTACCACGGATTGCAGCAGACCAGGTTCACCATAAATGAGCTCAGTGGATACAGGATGGTGGAAATCTGTACCTATGCAGCCAGAAAAGTTTGATGAAAAATTTCTCATATGAAAACACAAGCTTTGCCATTTGTACACAGCCTTAAAGGGAAAAAACACTGATGGAGGCATTCAGCAGCAATGTTGTGAATCTTGTACACAGAGTGAAATATTTTCCCTTTAATTAGATTTTCCACAGTTCAGACACTAAGAGGACCATCAGAATCTTCCTTTACAATGTGAGAAAACAAAGCTTGCAGTTCCATAGTAATAACATCTGAATAATTTCAATTGAGTGGCTTACAAAACAGCAATTTACCTGGGCACACTTTATACAGACCTACCAAAATCATCATTTCATGGATTTTGTGGATTTTCCAAATTGGGCAATGCCCATGAAATCTGCAAAATCCACAGTGAAAAGAAAACTTACTGAAAAGAAAATGTGGGCTCCTCTGAGAGAGCCAGAAGTCCTCAGGGTGCTGCACAGCCCGCCAGGCCAGGGAAAGGGGTGGCAGGATCTGCTTGCTCAAAGGTCTGTAGGCAAGATGGTTACCATCCCTCACCACTGACTGGCTGCAAGATCTACCTGTCATATAGCCTAGCCCCTCTCCATAAATCGGTGAACCAATGAACAGTCAGAGGCAGGGTCATTGGGGCCCCTCAGCCAATCAGAGGTGAGAGGTGGCTTAGCATACTCCACCCCCAAATGGCTGCTGGGTCCTGCATCTGTCTGTAAAATCAGGTGGCAACTGCCCCATATGTGGTAGGTCCCTATTTATATAGCCTCTATTGCAGTGGTTCTCAACCTTTATAGACTCAAGGCACCCCTCAGAAAATGCCAGCTCTTACTTTCACTTGTTCTTTTGACTACAGAAAAACAGAGCAATTCTCCTCTTCCAAAGAACTCAGAAAGGCAACAGGTCAGAATGTTTTTGACACTATGGATTCCTACTTCATATCTCGGGGTTTGTTTGGTGAATTGTATTTGCACACCTAACTATCCTATTCTATTGAATTATTCTTTCAATTACCCTTGAAAGAATCTCAAGGCATCCCAAGGGGCTTCAACACCCTGGTTGAGAATCACTCTCTGCTGTGATAGTCTTGATAAACAAACTTGCAGTTAAGATGGATGTTATCCATGGAAATTTCCCCAATTTCAGATGCTACAAATCTCTACAACAGAGGTGTTACAACCAGGTTCTGGACCCTGGGTAGCATTGCTGCACCTGCCATTTTTGTGCCCCCTGTAGTACATGGGGTTGCTACCCTAGTCACCCACTTTTAGTTATGCTACTGCTCTTCAAGAATGATTATCTGGAAAGCCAATAATGAAAACAGTGTGCCTAGGTGCCAAAATTACTTTTGCACAAATATCTAAAAATAATTTAAAATGGAAACAGCCTACAGATTTCTGAAATAGATAAAAATTAAGTTAACTATAATAATGTCACAGGAGAAATGTCAGGCAGGGAAAGGATACAAGCCAATATTTTCAGCTGTGTCTATGGACTTTCAGTGGGCAGCTTGAGACATATCATAGGGGTTTTATTTTCAAAAAGGACTGAGCACATTGACTTCTGAAAAGAAGGTCCCTTTGAAATGTGTGCAGTTGAGCACTGAACACTTAAGGCAACCATATCAATGAGGCACTTCTAAAAATCATGGTTCATGGAAAATGAGTTACAGTACTTGCTCACTTTTGGAAGATGTCCCTGCAGGTCAGACGCAACATACTCTGGAGACCAATGAAGGGAAGTTTGTACCATTACTATCTATACATTACAGTTACCCACCTTTATCACAGAGAACTTCAGTAATCCATCCTAAATTTAAGAGAAATATGCTGATTTTAAATGAAGCAAGAATATCAATATAAAAGCTGCAATCATTCTGCTATTGTACAAAGTCGTCACACTATTGCTAAGTAACGCTGTCCTGCAGCAAATGTTAGGAGTAGGCAGCCTCCAGAGGATCAAGCAGGGGATTTTAAGTGATTTAAATACAAAGGTCCTATTAAAAGTTAGCGCTAAATGCTGTTCTGCTTTCTTTTTAGATCTTTGTTTTTCCACTGACTGTCAATGAAACCTGTACACTTAAATCATCCAAGCACTTAGGAAAGTCCTATTCTTCAACAGATCTTCATCTACTGTTAAAAGTTTGCTGTGCTAGGGATGCTGCACGGTTTCATCTTGGCCCCTATACCAACAAGGGGACTCCAGGGTAGGTCCTTTGAGCTGTCTTTCACTGTGTATGGAAGCTGTCATGCAAGGGTAAAATGACTGTAGATTGCTACAGCTTAGAGAAGGATTAAAGTACAGAGTTCTAATAGATTTCCTTTTTGCAAAAAATCATGGAACAGATTTAGTGAAATCTCGAACATACATGTACCACATGACAGGTAAGCCATCATTAACAGACTCATATTCTTCTTCAGTGATCTCATTTCTTTCACATTGCCATTGAACATGATTCTTCGAACATAAACATTGATGAACTTCTTAGATTTATTTTGCAGATTTTCTACATACTATTCTTTTACTTCTTCCCCTTTCTGTTTTTAGTTCTGCATCTTATTCTAAAATATCAACCATCTTGTCAATGTCTACAAGCTAGAAATGGGATTGTGTCATGCATTTTTCTTAGCTTCTACAGACTCCAATTCAGTGTTTGAACTGCACAGAAATTATGTTAAAATTCTGTCTATCCCACAGTGGATTCAAATCCAGATGTCTCAGATGATTCACCTGAATGCTCTATTATAACGGAGACAACAGATTATGGATAATAAAAAAGTGGCTTATAGACAGTGTAATGTTCAAATTAAATTGTCCAGGAAATAGACAAAAAGAAAGGATTTTTGTGGGTGACATCTTTCATTGGGCCTACCACATAGTCTGTAATTTACAGATGTAGTTTGAGGTCTCCCTTCCAGCTTCATATTCTTCATTGTTAGGGGCTAGCAGAGCCAGGATTAGGGAAAATGGCATCCTGGTGGAACTTATATTTTGGTGCCCCCCAGTGTCCATCCATCCATCTGTCCTATCCCCTTGTATTTTGGTGCCCCCTTCCTCAAGTCAGCAGCACTGCTGTAGCCAGAGGCAGGCAGTCAGGGGCACAGGGTGCAGTCTGGCAAGGAGGCCAAGTGACATGGTGCACCAGCAAGCAGGCAACACTGCTGCCACCTACACTACCTGGCCCAGCTCCTCTTGAGCACTGGCTGGAGGCAAGTGGCGAGCTGAACTGAGCAGCGTTCCTCCTACCTGGGGCGGGGATCGGCTGGGGCAGGGCAGGGCAGGGGGAGAGAGCATTGCTGCAAGTGCAGGCTGCTCACACGTGTGCGTGTATGTGTGCATATGTGCATGTATGTATATGTGGCACCTCTTGACCACAGCCTCCTGGGCAGGTGCCCACCTCTAAGGCCAACTCTGTGGATTAGTCAGGCATGGAGAAAATGAGCACAATTCCAGGTAACTCTATAGTAGGGGTGGGCAAAATGCAGCCTGCGGGCCACATGCAGCCCGCCAGGCAATTCTATCCAGCCCATGGGGCCCCTAAAACATTTAGAAAATTAATATTTATCTGCCCCTGGCTGCCTGTGAGGCAGCCTTCGATGGCTTGCCAAAACTCCCTCTCTTCCATCTCAAATGTCATGAACAGGCTTTTTTTTTCGCTTTATAAACTTCCAGCTGCTGAAGGTAAGGCAGTTTATACAGGGTTTTACTAAAGGCCAACTTTGGAACTGATGGAATTAACATCCAAAACCCAGCTGAGTTTGTAAGACTGGCAGTTAGAAAAGCATTTTATTACTTGGAAACAGAGCATATTCATTCAAGAACAAAAAAATTGGACCCCCACTCTCCTGTTGTTACAAAGTAATTTTTCATAGCCAAGCTGTATTTAATATTTGCTTTATCAGTTATTACTCATACTCTTCTTTGCCCAGAAGTGCAATTAAGTGGTATTTGCTTTTCTTCTTAGGCTCTTGTCTGTCTTGTTCAGTCTTACCTGCAAGATTATGGAAACTATCATCAATAAAGTATCGCTATGATTTTATTACACTGTCATGTATTATGCAGCATGATATCTCTTGCACTCCAGGTGATCTGTTCAGCTGGGTTGATCAAAGTAAGAAAAAGAACGAAAAATACTGGAGAAATGCGATTTGATCTAGTACAGTGTCTTCTAAAGAAAACCTCAATAAATACATGGTGCCTCGAGGAGAGAGAACTCTATGACTGACAGATGTTTTTCCTATACTGTTTGCATTATCAGTTTCTATAGTATGTTCTTTCTTGCACTGTTCCTTCCTTCAAGTATGGGCCTAGAATGTTAAAACTGGTTTAGGCAATAACAGAGACTTGGGTTTCGAGCTTGATAAGTGTATATAAAAGGAACTTTACTTGATATTTTCAAAACCAAGTAGCAACATTTAAGGCTCAAATGTTCAGACTTGAGCATGCAAATCAGTCATTTTTGTGCCTATATAGGGATTTAAATATACAGCTTAACTTTCAAAAGTGCTGTACCAGAAAAGCAGGCCAGAGGGAGCCTACCTCTGTGGTTTAGAGAGATGGGTATTCCCCTAAAAAAGAAGGGGGGATCCAGGCTCTGGCCCCCTCCCATGCTGCAAATCTGTTTCTACATTTTACATTTAGTAGTCATTGGATAAAACAATGTCTCTCAAACTAAACAGCTGGTCCAATTAAAAATGTCACAAAAAACCCTTGCCTCCCACTGGACAAAATAAATAGACAGCAGTGGGGGAAGGAGCAGAAACAACAGAGCCAGGGCTCCGTACAGACTTCCTCTAAATTGCCATCTTAGCTTTAGGCCTAGGAACAGACATTCAAAAAGCTGGAGCCTGAATTGATTCAATCTTTGCAAGTTACTCTTGCCTAGATTGAATCAGTTTGCAACAGCACAGATGTTCCATCCAAACTGAAGAAATGCAGGCACATGCTGCAGTCACTCAGGCCAGGAGCTGGGGGTGCTAGAGCAGCCCTAAGTTGCCTGGAAGCTGTGCTGGCGGGGGGGGGCGTGGCCAGCCCCAACAGTAACGCAAAGTGAACTGGCCAGGAAGGGATTTAATACCCCCCTCCCCATCCCACCAGCATGGACTCAGGCTGGGGTCCACCTGGTGCTCCCCCATTGCTGCTGCAGGAGTGGGGCCAGGGGCACAGCAAAGCCCCTGAGGTGGGGGGAAGGCAGGGAGAAGGGTTATTCCACCCTCTAGCCCCACTGCCCCTAGGGGACTGCAGCAGGGTCAGCCTGCTCCAACCACCACTGCACCTGCTCACCCCATGCATGAGGCAAGCGGCTGGATAAGCCCACTCCTGCCCCCTCCACCAGATGCCAGAGGGAAAGGGAATAACCCCCTCCCTGCCCCCTCACCTAAGGGCCTGACGACCAGCCTCTGGCTGCACCCCCACCCCACTGCTAGAGTGGCGAGGGGGCAGGACCCTGACAGGGCAGTAGTTATTTTCCCCCCTCCCCCGGGGATCGTATTGGGGTCTGTCCTCCCTGACTTCCACTGCCGCCACTCACAGGAAGTAAGCAGCAGGACAAGCCCCTCTGCCAGATGCCACAGGGAAGGGGAAATAACCCCCCTTCCTGCCGCCTGCTTAAGGGACCCTGCTAGCCAGGCTCTGGTTGCACCCCGACCCTGGAGCAGCGAGGGGGGAGTGACTGTGATGGGGCAGCAGCCCCTGTCATGGTGTCCCAGAGGACAAGCCTCTTCCCAGCAGGGGGACCACACTGAGGGCAGGGGTGGGGCAGGGAAAGCTGCCACAAATAAGCAGCAGCAGTGGCGATGGCATTGGGAGGCTTGCTACCACCCACCTTGTGCAGTCTATGGCAGCTCTGATACACGCTCACGGCACCCCATCAGGAAGAGGCTTATGCTCCCTGGACACCAGGACAGAGGCTGCAGCTCCATCAGGGCACAGCCACCTTGCCGCTCCAGCAGAAGGGTTGGGAGCCTGGCCAGCAGGGCCCTTAGGCGAGGGGGCAGGAGGGGGTTTATCCTGCCACTTGTTCCATGGACGGAGCAAGCAGTGGTGGCAGTGGTCAGGGGGGCAGACCCTGGCTGTGGTCTCCAGGGGGCAGAGGGGGGAATAACCCCTCTCCCTGCCCCCATGTCACAGGGGGCCATGATAGCTGGTGTTTGGCTGCACCCCGGCCTCACTGTTGCAGCAGTGAGAGGGGAGTGCTTGGTGGACCCCAGCCCAGGTCCATGCCGGTGGGGACAGGGAGGGAGGAATTAAACCCCTCCCTGGCCATTTCACTTGGAGCTACTGCCAGGGCTGGCCATGCCCCTGCCACTGGAGCAGCCAGCAGAGACATGTAGGTCTGCACTGGTGGGACGGGGTGGGGGGGAAATAAACCTCTTCCCTGCCCCCTTCCCAGGGCCAGTCTCTGGCCAAGATGCCACCCCTGCTTTTCCCTGCTCTAGTGGGGAGCACAGGGGTGGGGCCAGCCCTGCTGGGCTGGAGCAGAGAGCCCAGCCCAGAGAGCATGCTGGGATGCTGGGGGTCTCTGGTTTAAGTTAACCAGGAAGGGGTCTGGGCAAGACATTGCATAAACTGGTTTGAGCTCAATCAGTTAAGTTTGATACTACATTCAACCAAGTTTATCTCAAACTGGTTTTGGCCATTTTGAAACTGGTTTGTGTCCACTAAACGTACGTTCTGTTACAGGCTTAAACCAGTTTCTGATCACTTAAATCAGTTTATGTGTAATGTCTGTCCCTAGCCTATGGCTCCCCCGCTTGACTGCCCAGTAAGAGTTTCAACAGGAAGGGGAGGATGCTCTTGACTCTGCCTAACAGGTACGAGACTTTGCTGGGACTAAGAAGGCATAGGTGCAAACCTACCCAAGTTCTAGGCCCTTCTGGAACAGAGGATCTCACTCCCTGGGAAAGTGTCTTAATCAGTAGGCTATTGGGGTAAAAGCTCCAAGGGGCCTCCTCAGAAAATGGATGATGATGTGATTTACATGGAGGTATGCACCTTCCTGGGAGGAATAATATTTAAAATCTGTGTAAGTGGCCTTTAGACACTTACCTGTATAGAGCTGGATTTAGGCCATAAAATCTAAAATTGGTACAATTCTTTGTTCAAGATGCTTTGTTCAAATGCTGGGCACCAGACAATTATCAGATGCCTTTCCAAAATAAAAAGGAATGGTTGTGTTGCATGTTCCTTACTCATTTGGATGCACTGTACAAAGCAACTAAGATTGCCACTAGGAAATTTATTTGAAATCCTACAAATTTCCAGTAGTGCTAATTTTTTTTTAAGTATGGAAGCATTCATTTTAGTCCTTATGATACTTAAATATGTTCAGTGAAGGATGCAGTTTGAAATTTCCACATTACAGCATTTCCCACAGAAGGTTTTTGTATGTCCATTGAAATAATATTTAATTTTTAATTAAAGGGTATTTCTGTGCATATCAGTTAAGGTCTAATGTTAACCTTGTAACTTTACATAGATATGAATATTTTGGTTTAAGTACTATATAGGACCTGTATTGTAAATCCAGTTCATTATGATTTAAATCCACTGTGCTTATTTTAAAATAGAATCCTTCATATTTTTATTAATAAATAGATTTATATTCAGTCTCAAAACCCTACAAACTCAACGTAAGGTGAGTTTTCTATTTCCTTTTTGAAAATGGTATCTACAATACATAAATACTTGAAAGGCAAATCAATACAGCATAACCTTGTTATAGAAGACTCCTTCTCTTGCACATTTTAAATAGGCTGTCACAAATGCAGATCTGCAGTTTCTTACTGCATACCAATGTAAAGCTGTACGTGCACTCTCTCATGTATTTAAAAAAGAGATTCAGGAATAAAAAAAATAAATCCAATAATGGTAATAATTGCTTGTTTTAACGAAAATCCTATAGAGGAGTCAGTTTTATCAGTAGCAACAGATTCTTGTCTTTTCCCCTGTGTTTTAAAATTTAAACAAAAATCTGTCATCACCTAATAATTACCAGATACAGTCAGTTATGCTGCAGAGTGATGTTTCAATAGTGGTCTTTTCCTTGTTGCTTTTTAGCCATTATCATTTGGAAGAATTGTTTAGAACCAAGAAGTACATTTACTTTGTACTCAAGTCTTGACTGATGGGAACAAGCCACCACAAGTTTACATTGGATAATTACAGTTCATATATTCAGCATTTTTTACCTGCTTTCTGTGACATTTCTTCATAATTTTGTTTTGCAAAGGAAAGACTTATAGCTCCATTACACAGGTTTCCCCAACCAGACAGATTCAGCCTCCAGTAGACCTTCCCTACATTATACATAGTAGCAAGGCCATGCCTTATGGGCAAATCCAGCACACACCCCCTCAGCCCCAGAAAGTCCCTTTGCAGTAGATTTGAAGCAGCTCCCCTGAGAAGTAAGAACTAGATGTTCAGGAGTCATGTAGTGTGTGTGGGAGGGAAAAGCCATCCATCACTGTACAGTATCCTCTACTTCTACTACTGCCCATCTGCCCAGCATTGAGTCTGGCTATTTATATGCATGCTGGGGTTCTGAACTGAATTTTAGCTCAAGCACGTAATAAATCCACTGCACTGCCTTACTGTTAATGCTTATCTGTTTGTGTTGGGGAATAACCAAATGGCACTACCTGGTATGAATAAAGATGTGTATTCACAACCCTTCCCCTCTCTCCATCAAGAAAAAAGAAAGCTAGCTTTCAGTTTTAAAGAAATACTACAACAACACAGGTCTCCTTTCATTGCATCTCTGAGAAAATAGCCTCTGGGAAAAATATATATTGCTAGAATTAGTGATGTGTCACAGTAAGTTTCAAGGAACCTATTTCTGATCTGCCTGAAAACCCCCAGCTGTGAAGATGTGCTAACTAGAAAACAACCATACTGCACATTGCTGATCAAATCAAAAAATAATTTGGTAAGTCAGCAAACAACAGGTACAAGGTACTTTACCTTCTAGCTCTCAGACAGGTGCCCATTTAAGTCCACAAGGTTTATCCTGTATGAGATAAACCACAACTGATAGTGAATGCATAATCCAAACAAACTGCCCTTTTCTTTACATTTCATCTACTGAGCTATCTACAAGCTAGTCCATGTGTCATGTCAGCTCACGTTATTGCCAGAGTCAAATGCAGTGTCTGTCTAGCAAAGGGAAGTTGCTCTTAATGGTTCCTTAATACACTGAAAGCATGTGTTTTAAATTAGCCACATGTAGTTTGACATTGTGGGTAATTCACTACCCATACATTTGAGTAACATAACATACAGAACAGACTAAAAGTCAAAAAATAATGGGACATACAAAAAACTAGAACTCTTGGTTCCAAAGTGATACCTTTTATTAGACCAACTGGGAAATGGCAAGAAAATTGTCCTTTTCTGCAAGCTTTCGGGATCAAAGTCCCTTCATCAGACTCTGGGAAAAGTGTAAATGGTACAAGATGGTAAAAAGTCCCCATAGGTAGGAAATAAACTTTATTTTTGCACAGAGGAAGCTGGAGATGGAAGTCTTTCCCTCTGGATCCATGAGAGTGTCTTTGTGAGCTGTGCTGAGTAGCTCTTTGATGTGTTGATCAGGTATAATTCCTTCCCTGGAGGTGTCAGATGCCAGGCAGGGAGGCAAAAAAACTTCCTTGTTGTTCTGCAATGAAGTTTAAAATCCAAAAATGGCTAAAATTCAGCATCTTCCATGTTTCAGGGGTGTACTTGGTAGCCGTGTTGGTCTGAGACAAAGACATCTAGTTGGTCTAATAAAAGGTATCATTTTGGAACCAAGACCAAGTTTTTTGTATTTCTTTTTGTCTCAGACCAACATGGCTACCAAGTACACCCCTAAAAAATAATGGGAGCACCTGTTTGAAAGGTTACATCCAAGAGCAAATTTTCCATACAGTCCAGGTTTGTATTTAAAGCTAAGCATAATTTTTTGTCCAAAGTGGCATTCTTACCAGCATAGCAGTCTGCTATGAATATATATAGAAGAAGAAGAAGAGAAAGAAAGATTTACAGGATTAAGCGTTGCTTTTAAGCAAAGAATAGACTCATAGATTATGTTGGCTTATCTCAACACCTTAATATCACAGAAACATTCAGTCTGAAATAATATGCTGGCATTCTGCCTGTGGAATAATGGGAACTCTTCAAAAATATCATAGTTTAAATACGTTTTGCCTAAGTGTAGTTTTGGTACTCTTCAATCAAGCAATCCTTATTACGTACTGGTAAGAACAAGTAGAATGTGTTCCAAATTAAATCAGTGGAACAGAAATCCTCCCTTTCTACATGAGTGCACTGAACTTTGGAACTGATTTTCACAGCTCTGGCTTCTCTCTCTAAAAGTTTCAAACTGGAACCCCCCCAAAAAAACAAGACCCTTCATAGTTTTGGACCCATTTGTACCTCTAAGTCAGGGGTTTTCAACCTTTTTAAGGTGTATACCCCTTCCGGGTAACACTTCTGGCGGAGCTGGGGGTGGGGGGTCCCCGCTGCTGTGTCCAGCTAGTTGGGTGGTGCCTGTGCGGCCCACAGAGGGGAGCCACTGCCCTGCCCCCTGCCCTCTCCGGCCCTGCTCCTGGGAGGCGGCAGCACAGGGTGGTGGGTGGCAGTGCTCCATCCCCACCCACCTGGGTGTACCCCCCAGCCCCTTTCCAAGTACCCTCAGGGGTATGTGTACCCCCGGTTGACAACCCCTGCTCTAAGTCTTCTCTATTGTTGCCTGGGTCTATCCTATGAGGTAGATATTGCCATAGAACAGAGGTGGCAAAACTTCCTCACCTTTCTAAATGCAAACCAAAATCTTGACCCACACAGCAGTCCAGCTTCAGAAACCACATTGAGACTGCCCCAGAGCTCTGCAGACTTTGTGTGTGGTGGTTTCCCTACCCCTGCTATAGAGGGAGTACGCTTTCATTGAACAGATTAAAAGACTGGAAATGAAGCTACCAGCTACCGCAACACAATTTGCTGCTGGAATGGATGCACAATAACTTCAGTGACATGCCTCAGTCTGTGTTGACAACAACAAAGTAACAGTGTCAAAATCTGGCGTTACTAGCCAAAACCCCCAGCCATCAGCAGGCCACATGTAGGCTGCCTAGGTTCTGCCTCCTAAAGAAAGTCCTAGCATCCTGATGTAAGAACCCCCACGAAAAAAACATTTCCAAGGTAAATACATTTTCAGAGCATCTTGTTACTAACCTAACCTGAGGAATCGCCTATTAATTAGCAACAAATACAACCATTAAAAAATCCAGGCAAGAACATATTGGAAACTGGCAGAAACCAATGAGCTGGAGAAATGGTAAGAAATAATGAAGGATTAAATTCAATAAGGTCAAGTTCTAAGAATGTGAGTAGGATATAAAAACAGGAGCATTGTATGTAAGGCACATGAAGTAATCCTTACACTATAAATAGCACTACTCATTTTGAGTACCAATGTTTCTTTTTTTGGCACTACACTTTAAAAAGATGTAGACTCATTGGACAGAGTTGATGGAAAAATTAGAAGTTTATTTAAACTAAATAGCATAGAAAATAATGTTTGGAAGGGGCCTCAGGAGGTCATCTAGTCCAACCCCCTGCTCAAAGCAGGACCATCCCCAATTAGATCATCTCAGCCAAGGCTTTATCTAGCTGGGTCTTAAAACCTCCAAGGATGGAGACTCTAAAACCTCTCTGGGTAGCCTGTTCCAATGCTTTACTACCTCCTAGTGAGACAGTTTTTCCTAACATTTAACCTAAACTTTGCATGCTGCTACTTTGAGACCATTGCTCCTTGTTCAGTCATCTGCCATCACTGAGAACAGTCTAATTTCAGCCTCTTTGGAACCCCCTTCAAGTAGTCGAAGACTGCTAATTAAATCCTCCCTCTTCTCTTCTCCAGAATCAATAAGCCCAGTTCCTTCAGCCTCTCCTCACAAGTCATGTCCCCTAGCCCCCTCACCATTTTCATTGGCCTCTGCTGGACTCTCTCCAATTTGTCCACAACCTTTATGTAGTGGGGGGCCCAAAACTGGACACAGTTCTCATGGTGATTCATAGTTAGACTGATCCTCCCAACCCAACAGATGTTAGCTGTTGGATTGGGAGGGTGGAGGATCGGCTGCAATTCAGAGCCAATTCAGGGAGAGAGGCTGTGTCTTCTCCTGGCTCCACTCCCATTCTCACAGCTCCATTAACTGCTTCTGGATGAGAGGAGGCAAGAAGCCAGGGCAGGGAGCTTGTTCTGGGGTTCTCAGACCCACTGGAGTGGGTGGGTGGGTAGCCTGGAAGCTCTCCCCCCCACACCCCAGGGTGAGGGGCTCCAATCCAGCCACTCACCCCCACTCCAGAGGGGCTGAGAAAACCCCAGAAGGGACCTCCCTCCCATGCTTTCTCCCCCTCCCATCCAGCTTGAGCCAGGCTGACGTTGCAGCTGGAGCAGACAGAAATTAATGAAGTCACTTCGCTTAGGAGCATCTTCATTTGAACCCACATAGGTTAATTTGTCATGTGATCAGAGGGCTCTGCAGCCAGGCTATTCTGTTTGGGCACAGCTTTACAGCGCTTTCAAAGGGCGGACTATGTGACAAATATCATTTCTGTCTGTGTCCTTAATGTCTTAAGCACAGGCTGAGGGAAAAGGACAGTAGGAACACTGGACTTAGCCAACAACAGTTAGTAGATCCAACTCCCACTAGTTAATAGGATTGTTTCCGGTGAAAGTGATGGGAACTGAATCAGGACTTGAGAGACCACTATATTCACAACTGAAGTCAACAGGAATTGGGTTAGACCCATACACCATAAGATCCTAATAAATGGCAGGTCTTTTCTCAATTTTGTCTCTAAAACACTGCAAACACCTACAGGGATTCTTGCAGGGGTTTAGGTTGTAGCCGTGTCGGTCTAAGGATATAGGCAGACAAGGTTCCTTGGGTGAATTTGATATCTTTTATTAGACCAACCCAAATGGTTGGAGAATAGTTATTAAGCAAGCTTTCGGGTTCAAAAACGTCAGGCTAAGGAAGCTGCAGCAGTTGCTGTGTGCTCTGTTTCCATCCAGGAAGAGCACACAGCAACTGCTGCAGCTTCCTTAGCCTGACGAAGGGTTTTTGAACCCGAAAGCTTGCTTAATAACTATTCTCCAACCATTTGGGTTGGTCTAATAAAAGATATCAAATTCACCCAAGGAACCTTGTCTGCCTACAGGGATTCTTTACACTTAATAGCAGTATATGCTTCTAATATTCCATATGTTTCAGCGTTGTACTATATTGAATAAAACATAAAACAAGAAAAAAAAAAGTCACAAAAACAATGACCAGAATTACAAGGAGAAATGTATCCTAATATAGTAAGTGAAAGAGTTATATTGGTCTCATAAAAAATAAATTCTTTGTGTTCAAATTGTTAAGTGTTATGAAATGATTTAAAGTGTCCAGGTAAGCCACAAATGACCTATAAATGTTGAATTAATACATCCTGTTAAGCACCAATATACTATGCTTATGAAGGAGCAAGAGCAGCAATGAAACAGTGAAGACAAAATGAATATACAAATAAAAGCAGCAAGAGATCCAAATTGCAGTGGTGTAACTAGGGTGGGGTGAACTAAGCAGCTGCCCTGGGTGCTGATCTGGGAATGGGGGGTGGGAAGGGAAAAAAAACCAGCTACTGCCTCAGCCACACAATTATGATGACAGCTGCAGCAGCAGCTAGAAGTCACCACTGTCCTGTGACAGCTGCCCCCAGTGCTCAGCCACGTTGTTACATCTCTGCTAAAATGTGTCAAAATCCAACGTTCAATCAGCTGCCCTGCACAATGCAGAGTCACTGAATAAATCCACACACTGAAAGAGACTCCTGGACACGACACCCAAAATGTGAACATATTTAAATGACATGGCTGAAATTAAGGAATGGGATTTTAATTGGCTCCATGACATGTGCTGCAAATTACTACACTGGAAGAGTGAAATAGTCTGAGAACTGCTTTAAAATTAACCAAAAAGAATGACTCACACACTAAATGAAGAGACTAGGTACAGCTACAGAGAATGCAGAACAAAAACTTCACCCCTACCCACCCTGTAGGAGAAGACAAGAAAACCAAGTAAAAAATGTCCTTGCCACCAATAAAAAATAAGCACAGAGAACAACATTTGTCCAAGTGAAAACTTAATTCAGCCATATGCCTAAGGCAAGTTATCCATCCAATAAGAGCAAGTTTCTGTCATAATAAGGAGCATGAATTATTCTACAGCAACAGCTACATCAGGCCACCCAGTACAGATTTTCCCAGGCTCAACCTCCAGTCTGCAGAAATTGTCAATATGATCCATCAAGATTATTTAGTTAAAGAAATCATAGGCAAGTCAATATTGAAAACAGCCAGAAAGACTGCTACAAAGACTGAAAACATATAGGTAATCCTAAAACTACGAAGAGATATCTTGATCCACTGTCATCCCAAAATATATGAAGGAAAGCAATTCATAAGAATTGATCACTCTTGAACAAGAGACACTCAAGTGATAACAAGAAAGAAATATGTACTATTAAAACAAGGGTTCCTCCTTCCATCCCTTGTTAATAAATGTTGTCAAGGGCACTCAGTTATTATTACAGTAATGAGGACCCTGTAACTACCTGGAAGGAAAGACAGAGGGATAGGCAGATGGAAAAACAGAGACAAAGGAGCAGTAGCTGTCAAGAAAGATAAATGGTTGGAGGGAGCAGCAGATGGCCCTGAAGGACATCTACTGTCAACAGAGAAGAGGTTTCCATACCTCTCTGAGGAAGTGTTATGTCCTTCAGCTACCACATACCTCAAATTCCTGCCATATGGTAATATTTCAAAGCCAGTTCTGTGAGGTGGACCTCTGCAATTTCTTCTCCACCAGACCAAGCCTAAGGGATTTTTCCAATGGGAAAGGACAGTCTGATACTAATGCACAAATATCTTTTTGTTTTGGCCTCAGAATATTGTTGCCACTATTCTCAATTCAGTAATTAATTAAAAAAATCTCTCAAAGATTCATTTGCTGCTGGACAGCAGCTGGCAAATGCAAAATGAAAAGCACTTTTTGTGAAGTACCTGCATGTATCCATTATTGCCAACTGCTTTACGGTGGGGGGGAAGGACCAAAAGTTTCTTGGTATAGACTCTGTCAATATTATTGTATAGTGACAGTCCAATTTCAACCAAAGTAATATGCCACCAAATTGCAGAGAAAGATTAAGACCCTGAAGGGAACTCAGGGTAGAGGGTAAAGGAAGACAGTAAAGGGCTGGCATACACAGATCAGTCTCTCCCTAGGTTGTCTCATGAGAAAAGGTCAAAAGTTCCCTGAAAATAAATGGCAGGCCCATTGAAATTAAAAATAAATAAATAAATAATATCTTATTTCTCAGGCGGCACAGTTGGAGCATCGTATTACTGGCCCAGGTGGTCAGAGTGTTCAGTGCACTCAGCCTGCAATACTGCATGCCCCTCTCTGCAAAGCCTCCAGGGCAAGCCAGGAAGCAGGCCCCACACCGAAGGCTGGCTTCCTAGCTTGCTTCTTCTCAGCATCCAAGGTGAAACATGCAATGTCCTACCTAGGGCAGTGTTTTCTCTGGACCCAGGGCAGGGGACAGTTCTGGCAGCAGCTGCTGGGCTCCATGTGAGGGTCTGAGCAGAGGCTTGGGGCAAGCATCCCAGTGCTCCTATGCATCTCTTTACATAGAGCCTCTAGTATCGGGAATGCCATGCTGCAAGAAAGAGAGGCTTGCAACTTCCCACCAAGAGAGAAACCACCAAATGTGACCTGGTTGGTTTGTTCTTTTTCTGTTTCCTTTGTTGTTGTTGCCCCCTCACTCCCCCCAGCCAGACAGGGAAGATGTGAAGAAGAATGTGTTTTGGGGTGGAGGGAGGGGCAGGGAAAGGACCTAGTCATATGAGGGAGGGCAAAAAGGGAAGGGGCTGGTTGCATAGGAGCTGATGGGAGTATGGAGCTAATGTCTGCTTCCCAGGCTCTGTACTTTAATGCAGCTCAGTAACTGGTGGTTGTTATACCCCAGCTAAGTTTTAGCTAGATGGGGCTTTGCCCTTAAAAGGGAAGGATCTGAAAATTACTTCACATGGACTATTGCTGTCATAACCGTGTAAGTCAAATTCAGGTCATTTTTATGAGGTCCTCAATTAACTGAAGTCCCTTATCACACAACACAATAGCTCAACGCTCCAAAGCAGGGATAGCCAACCTGCAGCACACCTGCCTCAAGTACTGCTGTGCATGCGGGGCACATGAGGGTGGGAGCAAAGCGGGGAAGGGAGGGAAGGTGTGGGGTAGGGCCTGGGACCAGAGGGGTGTGCTGCTGCCCAGTTGGGAGGCCCACAGGGAATGGGGCTGGGAGAGCAGGACCCACCCTACCACCTGCATCCCATTCCCCTGCTCCACAGCAAACACAACCCCACTGAACTCTGCCATCTTCACTACAGCCCACCCAGAAAAGGGACTGGCAGTGGAGCTTCCCAGGCCCAGCCCTACCCAGTGGCCTCATACCAAAACCTATGTGCCCACGAAAAGCTTCAAGTTTGAGGAGCCCAGATGGTCCAGGACCCTATGCACAAGTACTTGAACACCCCCGGTGAGTTCCAAGTATTGGGACCCTGGTGTGCTACTGGCCCTGTCACTACTCTTCAACGTGCCCAGTGCCCCCAGAAACATAGTGGGTTGTCCTTTATGCAGCCTGAAGCCACCCTGGGCTAAGCTCTCCATCCTGCCTACCCCAGTGCTGCCCTCTCCTGAACCCTCTTTATCCTGGGTGCTTCCAGTAACACCCAGACCCAGGGTGTGCCACTCAAAGCCTTCAGCACTGTTGCATCCCATCATGACACCAGAATCCAATGGGGGTGGCATTGCCCCACAGCCAGCTGGACCCTGAGAGTGCGACTGAGGGCAGCCTCATTAAGAAAGTTGCCACTGAAGGGGTGCCCAGCAAGGAGGTATCAGGCTGCTCAGGGGAGCAAAATGAAACCCCAGAAATCAGAACAGCACTCAGGGAGAGGGGGGCTTAACGTGTGGCACATCTGCCAAAAAAGTTGATCGATCCACTCTTGGACTAGAGGATCACCAAACATAATGTAAAATCCTCCAAACCTGCCCTAGCCTGGGAGCAGAGGCAGGAAAGCTGAAAACAAAAAACTGAGGATGAACACAGAGGTTTGACTTTAAAAGGGAGAGACAGCAAAATTAGTTTAAATCAAACTAGTCAATAAAGGCTCCATCAGAGAAAGATTAGAAAGCCAAAAAGAAAAAGGACTAAGGTCAACAAAGCTGCACTGATGAAACTCAGAGTAGTCAGGAAATTACATAGAACAACTCTTTCAACAACAGGGAAACAAGCATATATGAAAACCTAAAAGCAAATGTGTTCCAGGCCATTGCCATCCCCGAGAAGAATGAAAAATGTCTATGCTCTGCCATATATTAAAAAAATTATTTACCAGTAAAATGGTTTTTGCAACTCATACTCACATGAACAACAATTGAAACCATGTAAAACACAAACATGAACTTGTATTCAAAATCATCTTGATTAAAATCTAATGCAATTTAATATAATGTAATTTTAAATTAAGTATTATTTAATCAGGTCAGCGGATGGCTCAATGGTAATTCCATCACTAAACTATCACTGCAACTCTCACACCATCAATGCATCAGGCTAGCTTTGAATGAGGAAGCACTGCTTGGATAGTGCAACAGAATAAACAGATCCTACATTCAGTGGCAGTTTACAGGCTTTAATCTAGATCCCCTGAAACTTTGAATTATTCCAGAGCTTGGATACTGTATAACCTAATTTAATAAACTATAAACAGTAAACTAATTGTCAGATGCTGTCTAAAGTCCAACATAATATTCAAAAATGTTTCTCAAAGATATTAGTGTCCTATATTCACAATATTGATGAGGTTCTGAGAAGCATTTCAGTGTCACAGCAAAATCTGTCATCTTCTTTTCTCTCCTCTATGAGCGCAAAGTCTGATCTATCCTAGCTCATACAAATGAACAATTCCCACAAGAGGAGTGGGTTCAGGATTTGACAATCATTCTCCATTGTGTGGGTTTTGATTGGAAGCATAATTAAAAAAATAGTATAAGAAGATGATTTCAGATGATGGGTATCTGGAAAACTACTATTGAAATACATATAGTAATTAACAAAATTAATCTAATGCAATGTTAAAGTTGTACAATAAACTGTTATGTTAACATATTATAGCTGAAGGCTTAAAATGCATCAAGAATGAAATATGCCATGAGCAATACAGGAAAAAATATGGCACAAGAAACACCTCTGATGAAAACTAGTTTTTGTAAACTTTTATATAAATAAACTTAAAAGTGATGATTCTTTTATCATGCTGTCAGGTCCAAGTCATTATTTATTTCATTGAACACTGCACTTAGAGAAAAGTCTAGAGTTTTTTTCCATTTACTGATACTTAATCAGAAATGTAGATGTCTCAGCAGAATCATTTTTCATCCTAACAAAATGTAACTCTTCTTACTCAGGCAGAAAAACTGGGTGTTGAGTCAGGGTGCTAGTGCTAATGCCACTAAAGAGAGTTTCTGTGTTATTACTGATAATTATTAATGAGTCATACTCATATGTGGCACCAGAGGGGTGCATGGATTATGATGTGTAAATGACACCGCAAAAGCTTTAATGAGAATTAATTCAGGATCCTAATACTAGGAAACTTTAGTTGATTCGTCTGTCAATAAATGTTTCTCATTTGTGCAGTTCTTTTCGCTAGAGTGTCTTGATGTTGCCATAATTACAACCAGTTCTCAGATCTCACCTGTGCAACACCTTCTCGATAACTGAGACCAGATCCTATTCCACCCATCAGGTGTCCAGGAGGACACCTAAGTATGATTTTACTCCACCCTATTCAAGTCCTGGCAATCTATTGGTACAGCTACTTATGTAACACACCATCATCATACCCTTAAGAATGAGTCACAAAAAAAGCAAGGCAAAAGAGAATCCACCCATACATTACATTAACTTTATCAGGGACTTGAGCAGGGTGGCATAGAATCACACTTAAGCACCTAAGTCCACTTATATGCCTAAGAGGTGGAATGGAACCTGGTATGTTCATTAAGCATTGGCTGTGTGTGACTGATTTCACTGAAGACAGATAAAAAAGCAACAATTATTGATTTATCGGGGACAAATGATTTCCTACAATAATAAGCTAAAATCAGCACTACGACAGGAAGCACGCTTGGGGCCATGAACGACATGCGCCCCTGGAGGATGGGGGGGCACGCCGATCACCTGCTGGCAGTGGTGACGGTGTTGGTGGTGGGGGCATGATGGCAGCAAGCAGGGACCACCCGCAGGTGGCTGCAGTGACGTTGGCGGCAAGGGTGGGCCAAGCAGGGACTGCCCCCAAGTGGCAAGTCCTGCCATGACTTAGCTATTCCCATAACTGGTGGTATAATGCAAAAGGCTGCCCATTCTATGCCCCGATGCTAGGGGGCACTATCCACTACTCTGTACCTCCCCTACAGCATGGCCCATGCCTCGCAGATGACATCCAAGATGTTCTCATACTCCCAGCCTCAAGCCGGACCAAGCCTAGTCCTCTCCCAGGCCTCTCACACACACCCCACCCCACTCTCACTGGGGTCCCTCGCACCCCACCCCCTCTCACAGGGTCTCTTGCTCGCCACACCATACTGTGCCCCCTCCGCTCTGCCCTGCTGTCTCCTGGAGTGACCCTTCTGGCCATCAGGTTTAGCCAAACCACGCCTTGACTGGTGACATGCAGTCTCTTGGGCCTCTCCCATGACCCTCACCTGGGTAATGGGCAGCCAATTCACCAAACAGAGAGCCATCTTCGCCCTAGTCCCTCACCAGGGACTAGCACACTTATACGATGGGGAACTCCCTACTTGAGAGCACGGAGGCGGAAAGGGATCTTGGTGTCATTATTGACTCCAAGATGAACATGGGCCGACAATGCGAGGTCATGGTTGGCAGGGCTAACCGGACCTTGTCGTGCATCCACAGGTGCATCTCGAGTAGAGCCAGGGAGGTGATCCTCCCCCTCTATGCGACGCTGGTCAGGCCGCAGCTGGAGTATTGTGTCCAGTTCTGTGCGCCCCATTTCAGGAGGGATGTGGACAACATGGAGAGGGTCCAGAGGAGGGCCACCCGCATGATCCGGGGACAACAGGGCAGACCCTACAGTGAGAGACTGCGGGACTTGAACCTATTCAGCCTCCACAAGAGAAGGCTGAGGGGGGACCTGGTGACCGTCTATAAACTCACTAGGGGGAACCAGAAGGGTTTGGGGGAGACGCTGTTTCCCCTAGCCCCCGCTGGCATAACAAGGAGTAATGGGCACAAGTTGATGGAGAGGAGGTACAGATTGGACATCCGAAAAAACTACTTCACAGTTAGGGCGGCTAGGAGCTGGAACCAACTTCCAAGGGAGGTGGTGCTGGCCCCTACCCTGGGGATCTTTAAGAAGAGGCTGGATACCTACCTGGCTGGACTCATTTGAGTCCCATTTTTGTTTTTAGGGGTTTTTTTTGTTGTTCTCCCACCCTGGCGGGGGGTCGGGCTAGAAGATCTAGTAGGTCCCTTCCGACCCTAAAACTATGAAACTATGAAACTATGAAACCAGGCTTCTTACACTCAACAACATGATCTTGTGGGGGTTGGCCTGTGTGCTGCCCTTCTGGCCATCCTTCAACCCTACTCAACCCCAAATTACACCCAGTCCTTCAGGTTGTGAAGATGCACCCTACTCTGGGTGGGTCGACCTACACCCCTGCTCTCTCAGGGTCTCTCAAATGCTTCCTCTCTGGGACCACACAACTGCCCCTTCCCCAGGGCCTCTGGGGTCTTGCACCCCTGTGGGCTCAGGTGGCTGCAGCCATACCTGGCCCCACTGCTCCCTCTCAGTAATCCACCCCGGGAGGTTCATGGTCCTGGTATTTAAGCAGAGCTGCCACACCACTGTGAGTCCCACCAGGACTCCCTATCCCAGCAGGGTACAGTTTTAGGTCATGCCCAGAACGAATTAGGTCTCCTCCATCCCCTAGCCTCAGCCTTACCTCCAAGCTGTTTCAGGAGCAGCTCAGCCAGATATTGCCTCCTTGGCTGCTCAACACAGACTGCTGCCTCTCTGGCCTAAGCTTGAAAATGGCCACTCTCATCAGGCACCTGGCGGCTGCCTGCTCCTGCCCCTAAAGTGGCAGGCACCAAAGGTGCGCTGCCACAAGCACCATTTAAGTTTTCTAGGAATTCCAATTTTAAATCCAGTGTGATACTGGTTCCAGTCTATTTCTCTCCTGATCTACCTATTGGCGAGAGACACATCAATCTGCATTAAATCTAAGGCTGGATCCAAAATTCCAAGTTTCCAACGTAGATGTGGCTGTATTTTCAGAAGATTTCTTGTAAGATGTTTTGGCTCAATATAAAATAAATGTAACAGTAACAGTTCACCTTTCAACACTGTTACAATTTCAGAGGGCAAATACCTACTGAAATCAGGTGATTGCCATTTGAGTTTGAACTCTCACAAAAGCAGTATTGCCATAGTTCAGTATTGTTAAATCCAAATCTCAACTCTTGCTAAGTTTAATAGAGTTTTGATCCCTGCCTCTTGTGCCCCAGGTCTAAACATTTTCTGTCTTGTAGCCATTTGATACTGCATTGAGCTTTAGCCAACTCGTTACAAGAGGATATAGATAAACAGCAGAGGGTGCAAAGGAAATCAACTGAGAGAGAGAATATATTAGGAAAGACTAAAAGAACTAATTTTAGCTGTCACTACTGTATATACTGAATAATTGGCTAAGTGTCAACTAAAAGCAGAACAAGACACGATAACACTCTAAAAATATCTGAAGGGCCTAAATATCAAGAATGAATTATTTAGAAAAAATATTGATAGAGTAATGGAATTAACATTAAAGACGATCTGAAAATTGTTTTTGAAAATTTTGTAATTGTTCTGATTTCACTTCTTTATGATCTTCTGATTAAAGACTCTACAGTGATCTTATTTTAAAAGTGTGAGTTTTGGTTTTGTTCCTATTTTATCTTTAAAATATTAGGAATGTCAACACTGACCTTTCCATATTTTTCTGGAGAACATGTTAATGGTCCCAGAGGATGTGCATTTTTAATTCTGATACTTTAATTAGGAGGTTGAGGATGTCGAATCTTTAACAAAACCCTCCTTTTTCCAAAATGGTTGAAATCAAATTAGTGCCAACAAAGACGATCCAAAGACAGTCGCATGATATTTCCCTCCAGCCTTCTCCCACAATCCCAGTTCTGCTCTCACCATCTATTTTCTTGCAGCAGCAGCATCTCAATCACCTTCTAGTCATCAGCATTTTCTAAACTAGATAAGACCTGAATTTCCAATTAAAAAGAAAACAATGGCCATAGTATCATAGTATCACAGTATTTGGGGTCGGAAGGGCCATCTTTCACATTGTTTTCATACATCCTAAAGGAACAAAAAAATAAAAGAAAAGATACATTTTTATTCCTTTATACATGGTAAAAATTAAAATATTAAGGAATAACAGAAAAATCTACCTACATGTGAAATGTATTAAATGGTGGCCCAGTGTCCCATGGGAACTGATGGAGGCCTGCCTTTGACGTATTTAAAAAGTAGACAAATAGGGCATATGTACCTCAGCCAGGACTCAAATATAATGATCCAGCAGGGCTTGTAAGTCTCTATTCTTTGAATAACGTAATTTAAGATGTACATTCAAAATACTTTAGCTAAACTAGAAAACATAATAATTGGTTCCTCAAAGCTGACCTTTGCTTGACAATAGATTTTAGACAAAATTGTGTATGTGATCATTTTATTATGAATGTCTTTAATTGGGAACTAGTGAAAGCATGTAACTTTAATTATACAATTAACTCCTAAGAGATTAGCTGTCTGGGACCTTCCCTACAAGCTTCCAACTTCTCTTCTCTTCCTTTCTAGCAATGACCTGAACAGAAAGCATAACATTTTAAAGGAGCTGATGAAAGGAAAATTGAATGGCTATGATGGTCCTTTCATCTACAAATCTTTGAAGAGGAGATTTAGGGCAAATATCCTTGTTCCTTCCAGACTTGTCTGCATCTTGCTTGAAGTAATATACTTCAAGAGTACCAATAATAGTTATTTATACCATAATATTACAGCTGGTCAGAAGATTTTGAGCAAAATTAATTTTTCACTGGAAAGTATTATTTATTAAAACTTAAACTTTTAACTGAAATGTACCAGGTTTCAAACAAAGTTATTGTAGGAAAGATTTTTCAGATCAAGAATGTCATTCCATGTCAGAGAGAGGCAGACCCTGGAATACCAAGAACCTGGTGTTTAAGACTCATCTGGGATGTGGAACAGCCAGCTTTGAGCTCCCATGTCAGTGACCTGACTACTGGAATATTGTCTGCTCTGCAGTGGGCCATCTCCTTTTCTCATTGGTTATGAAAATCTTTGAGAATTGTTGGGTTCATCCCAATTCATTCCCAGCACAAGGAACCCATATCCCACCTAACTCTGTATAATACACAGTAAGCCTTTTCCTAGGCCTTCTGTAACGGTACTTTGTTTTGCATGATACTTAAAAACTTCCCTTTAAACCTAAAGCAGTCATGACAACAGTGTATTTTTATAGCAAGTCTTATAGCCCTCAATTAAGGCCTAATCCTGCAACCAACACTCTCATAACAAATTATTATAAATTACTGAGATGAAGGAGGCTTGCAGAAGTGGACCCCCTTAAATTGCCCATACTTGGTTTCCCTTATGATAGACAGCCTTTTTTTGTCTCGCATGCACTAGTGAGTGAAATTCAGCACTGCAGAATGGCCTACACACCACTTAAAGGGGACTTAAACGATACATAGTTCTTTAACATGCTCTTTGCACAGAGTAAATTTCACACTTATGAATGAAAGTTTAAAATTAATCCTAGCTATGAATACACTGTACAGAGGAAAGTACTGTGGCATTGCTGTACATATACAAATAAAGAGCAAACCCCGGAAATGGAATGAGTTAAGGCCAGATACTGATTCTTCACTCATGATGAACAGTACTTCACTCCTTGAGTAGTGGCAACAGTCAGTGGGATTTCTCATAAAGTGAAGCTGAACTGGTGGACGTGGATCAAAACGTAAGTCCCTGTACTGTGCAGGCACTAATCACTGAAGTCACCAGTTCCTCAGACTGAAAAGAAGCTCACTGAAAAGGAGGGAAATAAAAGGGATTTGGGGAAAGTAGGGAATTCCAATAACTGGCCTACGGTTTTCGGAAATGCTTATCACATGCTTTTAGTGCCAAAAACCATGTCTTTAATGTGATCATTATTGCACCACCACATACATTGTGTTAATTACCTATCACTTTGCTACTACAATGAATGGAAAAAGTAGTTTTCCATTATGTGAAGCCAAAGGTATGCTCTATTTTCCCAGTATTGTGCAGTAGATAAATTATCCAGGGTCATGGAACGCATTTCAATCTCCCTTTTCCTTTCTATTTTTGCAAAGATGTACCAACTTTGAAAACTGCTTTTCTCTTGCTCTGGCACTCACCTTTACTACAACTGCAATTTCTGACCTGCCTAGAGGCTCAGGGGGAAAATCAAACTCTTCTTGATCATGCAGCAGAATTTCCTTAGTGCCCTCAAAGCAGCTTCAGCCACACATTTAGCACATGTGGTATAATCAACATATGTCATTCATTCTTTATTCTCGTCTGTCATTCATGTCTACATCAATTAACATGAAAGCTTTCCTACCACATCCACATTCCTAATCCTTTAATAAAAAGCATTTCTGCAAATAATACAAAAAAAATCACTGCTGAATATTATAGTATTTGGCAGTATTCTGTGTAACTGCACAATTTGTTAGGACAGAATTACTATAACCTGTAATAAGTGTTGAGATTATCGAACGTGTGCTTGTACTGAATTAATATTTTATAGCTTCTAGGTCCTGTGTGGGCTGGCTGTTCTACTGGAATGCTTTAGCACCATGGAAACGCTGCTAGATATTTTCTCTTAATTGCATGAATGGTTGACAGATAACAGTACAGTACCATGGAATTAAACTCCAATTGCTGATGAATTCTGATGAGCCTCAAGACGGTTTCTGTTGTTTTAGTTTTAGTTTTAAATGTTGCAACAGCTGTCCTTGTCTTTACCATTTCTAAAAGCTTTACTGTCAATAGGTATTGTATTTGTATGACATGCAGCATGTAATTATCACAACTATAACTTGCATGGGGTTATGTTCTTTTTAAAACTGAACAGTCTCCCCACGTTAAAACAAACAATATTAAATAAAAAAACCTCTTAAGGTATGATTAAAAAGCCTTCTGATAAAACATTTCTTTTAAAAATTGTTATTTTACAGCAAAGCTCTAATCTACTAAGCAATTATAACCCCTTGGTTTTAGAATCATCAATTAGGAAAATTAACAACACTGCCTTATTCACAACCATTAAAATGAAACAGCTGATCTTAACCAGCCATCTTGTATTTTTCAAGTTGAGGTTATTCAACATCTTTCTGGAGTCAACCATAAAAAGCAATTTATGCTAGTAAATAGCAAGGCAGTTCTTCAAAGTAAGCTTTCTGTAAGCAGTCTGTGTGTTGCATGACTCAGAGTACAACTATTTGTGCTGCATATAATTATACCTAGAGAGATACAATTAATATTTATGTAGAAGCCTAAGAAATAAAAGGGATGGTGTACCACCACAGTGATAACTGGATACAGTCTTTTTTCCTAGTTGGTCACTGCCCTGAGTCTGTCTGGGTGGAAGATGGTTAAAGGCTGCACTGTGAGTTATTCAATAAGATAGAATCGTAGACAAACAGGGATGGAAGGGACCTAAACCATCTCAGTCAAGTGTTTGTCTAACCTGCTCTTAAAAACTTCCAAGCATGAGAATTGTACAATCTCTCCAGGTAGTCTCTTCCAGTGCTTAACCATCCTCATACCTAGAAAATTCTTATTAATATCCAACCTTAATTTCCCTTGTTGCAGCTAGACCATTATTCCTTGTCATGTTCCCTGTGGCCACAAAGAAAAGTCTGTCACCATGCTCTTTATACCTGCCCTTCATCTATATAAAGAGTATTATCAAATCCCTTCTTAATTCTCTCTTCCCTAGGCTAAATAATTACAGGTCTTCCAGCTGCCTGAGCATCTAGTTGAATGCCACTGGTCTACACACATGTATTTTACCTACAGTCCTAGGCAGGCCTGTCCTATCCCAGATACCTAACCTCTGGGTATCTGAAGTGTATCCACTTCTTTGATGGCCTCTCTTTAAATCTAACTGACCCTGCTTTGTTATGAGTCTCCCATGCCTTTTTGCTCTATTTCCCAAAAACAATTCAGTAAGCTTGGCAAGGTACTGGCAAGACAAATAAACCTCAAAGCAAATGGCTTCTGCATTGTCCCTAAATTTTTAGTAGATGGCAAAGTCTTGGTATTCTGCCCTGTTTACATAGAACGGTTTCTTGAATTAAGCCCAGATTGTCATACTATAACCTTTCCTACAACACTCAGACAAGCATAAGGCAATCAGATAAGTATATACAATTAGTACAGGGGTGTAGGTTGTAGCCATGTTGGTCCTTGTCTGCCTACAATTAGTACAGGCAACTGCACACATTTTTTATGATAAATTTCATCAAAGATGACCAACAACTGACTGGACACATCTTAAATAATAAACCATTTACCTCTCAGACACATTCTCTCAATAGATATTTAATTTACCATTGCTCTCAACCTTGCATGGCCAAATGCTACAAAGCTGCACAGGATTTGGAAGGTACAATAAATGAAAGCTATCTTCACAAAAGAATGCTTCATGTATCAGTGTCTGTCTCATGTATAATTGAATATTTAGGAGCATTTTTAATTTTTTATTTATAACAGTAGTATAAATTCATATTTGTATTCCTTACGTTCCTGAAGTAATTATAGGGAAGGCATAGGTTATTTTAAATTAAATGACACACTTTGGGAAATCATTTTACCTTGCAAATGTTCTGAATCTTTTAACTTCCAGATATCTTGAATTTCTTTATCATTATAATTGTAAAACAACATTTATAGAGTTACATAAAATACCCATAAGGAAACTGTACTGTCAAATATACTAATCTATATTCTTTAGCAATCAGTGCAGATGGTATATACACCACTGAGAAAATATTTAATTTGCCCATAGGAGCTTATGGCATATAAAATTTCTGTGCCCCACTTGCTCTACATTATTATATTCTAGCTACTCTATGTAAGTTTGCTCAGAATCATGGTACTTGTTGATAGGTAAATGTAAATTGTGGTAATTAGCCCAAAAGATACAAATAAGGCAAATGCATGCTTCAAGACAACAGGTTTTATCTAACAAAAATAAGACTGTCAATCCTTTGTGAACACAGGGGAAAATATATTGTTAATGTTATCAGCTGAATATGAAGACTTCACAATGCCTTCCAAGGGCTTATGACAAGAGGACGGAGTTGAGGACACTGTATGAACTCACACTGCCACCAGCTGTGTTTATATAACAGTCTCAACATTGTTTTGTACTTGGACAAGCAATAGGTTCAGACCTAAGGATCTCAGCCCATTCTTGTGATTTTGGCTCTGGGTTGGGATCCAGAAAAGGAATTTTTTCGGGAGTGGGAGGAAGGAGGGTGTATGATTCCTATTTAAAAAAAAACAAACCACTGGTTTTGTAGGATTGCAGAAATCATTTAATAGTGTCATCTGATCTCTTAATATTTCTGACACTTTGCAAGAGCATCAAATGAAAGAGTACCATCTCTGAATATATTTCTAAGTCTTGGCTCAAGCTTGATCTCAAAGTTGACTTATTCTGGATCCAACTACTGCTTCCTTGGTTTAATGCTAACTTTTTTCTTGTCAGTTTTGCATGGGTATTGTAAATTCATCGATTCATAGATGTTAGGGTCAGAAGGGACCTCAGTAGATCATCGAGTCCGACCCCCTGCATAGGCAGGAGGCCACTCGAACTGTGAAGAAGTTCTTCCTAATGTCCAATCTAAATCTGCTCTCTGCTAGCTTGTGGCCATTATTTCTTGTAACCCCCGGGGGCGCCTTGGTGAATAAAACCTCACCAATTCCCTCCTGTGCCCCCGTGATGAACTTATAGGCAGCCACAAGGTCGCCTCTCAACCTTCTCTTGCGGAGGCTGAAAAGGTCCAGGTTCTTTAGTCTCTCCGTAATCTGTAAAAAATGTAGTAAATCCCTACAATACCTAATTATCTTGAGTACCTTTTTTATTATTTATGTATATTTTGTCCTCTTCATAAGTGATGGGCTGACTACCTGGCACATTGGCATCTTCCTTGTCTGTAAAAAGATGTACAGTAAGAAAAATGGCCATGTATTCTTCCCCATATTGCACCGCCCCAAATCTACAGGCATCCATTTTGGGCTTCAGAAGCTTTTTCCATGTTCTTTGCCCATTTAATATTATATTAGTGCCTCAGCTAAAATTTTCAAAAAGGACTACCCAATGTATTTAAGTTAATCTCAACTGGGTTTCCTAATGTTATGTATATTACCAGCACTTCCAATGAAAGATACCAGAAAGTAACTCTTTTGTTTAGAAATGGCTCCGTATAAATATGTAGAAAGTGTCTCTGGACATTGGTGGTGTTTAACCTCTGAATTTGGATCCAGATCTGGATTTTCAAATGATCCTGTTTGCTCTCTTTTTCGTTTATTATATATTACAGTAAATCTGTATCTGACCATCTCCAAGACTTTTGGAGTTTAAAATCCAGGCTTGAATTTTACATTTCCCTCACTCTGGCAATGTCTGCCTGGCAAGCATACAGCACCAGAAAGCAGCACACACAAACATGTTGTCCTGCTCCAGACAGACTACTTTCCAAAGTGGAGCCATGTCCACACCATTCTCTTGGTGGGCTAATTATTGCTGCCAAGAGAGAGTTGGTGCTAATTAGCCCACCCAGAGTGGGCAGCTACACTGTTTTCAGTTGGGGAGATCACCTACACAGAACAGCTTGTTGGAGCACAACACTGTCTGGCAGAGTAAGCTTGTGGTGTAGACATGCCCTCATGCCCTCTTTATCATCTTGGCTGGTGTCAAACTAAGTATCTGGAGGTAAAATTCTCTATTGCATAGCCCATGTCATTAATATTCCTCCGAGTCATTAACAAAGTCCCTATTTTTTAGGCTGGACATTTCCAGATGGCATACCAAGATATACAGTGTGCCACGCAAACTTTCTGACAGGAATCCTGTCTATACATATGTTCATAGGAGACCTAATCTGCTGCATTAAAGTCAATTGTAAAGCTTCCACTGACCTCAGTGGAGCAGGTTCAGGTCTTGTCTTCAACAGGATCTTTACTTTGAAGTATTTCTACTTCAATAGCAGTGGGATAAAACCCTGGATGCCTAATTTTACAGTTCTCCAGTTTTGATTGGGAAGTACAACAGTAAAACAATATTAATAAACATATGATTTGATCTAACTGCAGACATCAAAACTGTAATGAATGTACTACTGAATTACCACACTGCTCATTTGCAGTAATATAACATCAGGGGCTTGGTGCCTGAATTTTCAGAAATGGGCACACAAGATGTATTTGCATAATTTGCATGTATAGTTACTGCAACTGCACTCCCATATAGCACTTATGGCCCCAGTCCTGCAAAATGCTTTTGCAAATGAGAAAATTTCTGTAGGTTTGTTTGTAAACAGGATTGGGGACCCTCTCAATCTTGGTTGCCCTTGGCAACAACAGCAGCCTATTACTTACAGCTAAAAGAGTTCTAATTTAGCGTAAGTGGTAGCTCTTTGTGCTTCTGGTTTGTGTCACTTGCTGCAGTGTCTGCCTGTTGTGGTAAAAATGAATGTAAATGAGCAGCCAGTCACATGTAACTGTATGCTTGCCCCCATTTCACTTTTCCCTATCTCCATCACAAAACAAAAAGAAGAAAGGCCACAGAATAAAGTTCTCTCTGTTACATCCTGCAAACATTCCTATGCAAACACAAAAGAGACTATCTTTCTGATTAAAGTTTCTAAATTTAGTAAAGCAAGGCTTAAGACAGAACATGGCAGTGATCATTTCTGAATGCATCCATGCTTTCTGCAACTGTTAAGAAGTAGCAGGTTACTGATCCATATCTTAAACACAAGAAAGTTACTTTTAATATACCTATTTAGCTAGGGAAAAAACCTGTTTTTCCATGACCCTTCCGGTTTCAACACAGAAATTGTTAATTTGAAAACAAAACACTTCTAGTTAGAGCAACTGCAGTAATCTGCAGAATTATAGGTAACCACATACCTTGGAACTGTCACTTTTGACAAGGGAATACTTCCCCAAACTATCTTTATCTAATATTTTCACATCAATTCACCTACATAAGGCCACAGAAAGGTTACTTTTTACAACAGCCTCAGAAGCAGCTGTACTGCCTAAAACTGGGATTTGTACAAGGAAATCAAAGAACTGCATGGGGTTTGACTTGCACTGAAATCCAGGGCAACGGTGCAGCTAAAACCCCCATGTGGTATACTGAAAATGTACAGGTTAATGTAAATACTGCATAGCATTCTCTGATTGTAGAGTGAAAGAGTTAAACTCTCTATATAGTTGACACCAGCCTGAATTCAGATTACAGCTTTAGGAATCTATTTCTCTACCACCTCATATTTATAACTTCCGTCAACAGCAATGTTAATGCCCTAGAAGCAGTAATATTAACATAAATAGGAGCTATTCATACACGTCAAAGGGGCAATTAGATCTCTTGGGTTGAAAGTACAGCTTAGTTTGTTGAATAACCACTCTATAAATCCATGACAAATAGTTAACTAAGCACTTGTTCTATATACACACTAACTGAAAACATATATAACCAGCAGTGGAAAGCATACTTTCCTATTGCTCTTTGAATATATGAATGTGGGTAGTCTGGCATATTTCCATCAGCTTCACTCAAGATCGATTTGATTTGATTTGATTTTCAACACATTCTACCACATTTGGCAAGGCTGACTCTGTAAATGCACTGTCTAAAATTAGACCTGCTGAAAATGATTTTTTGAGAAATATGACTCTAAAAAATGGTACCAAGCTAATTACAGATATCCCATTATATGAGTACCACCAATGGTTTATACATGTTGCAAAATATTTTGCAATTTCAAAAATATTTCCATTCCATATTAGGACAAAACAAAGACCTTTCATAGTCCTTATAAAAAAAATAACCCAGAGAGATTCACCCTCCCCAAAGTAACTAAAAACACAATGGTTAGGGTACTCACTTGGATTGTTGGAGGCCCAATTCTTCCTGATCCAAAGCAAGAACATGAACCTCAACCTCCCCCATGTCAGGTGAGAGCCCTAAGCACTGGACTACTGGTTATTTTGGGTTGACTTTATCTCAATCTTTCCTGTTGGATAGGTAAAAAGAAATGAGAAGGAATGGAGAAATGAAGAAATGAGACTAGCTGGGGAAACAGCTTTGGACAAAGAGCCAGCAAAAAGGAAGGGAGGAGACTGGATGAGTGAGCAGAGAGGGAGACTGGAAACTAGTCATGAGAAGGAATGCAGGTGAGGGTGAGAGCTGGAGGAGACTGGAAAAGAGAGAAAGGTCAGGGATGGGACCATTAGTTAAGGAGACTTGACTTGGAGGATATAGAATCAGAAAATCAATTTAGGGGAATGACCAAAAAAGCCTACGCCGTCAAAAGCAGGGACTAGCAAGGTACAGCCTGCAGGAGGCACTGGAGGCTTCAGCAGCATTCCAGTAGGGGGTTGGCACTTTCCCATGCCCAAGCTGGGGCTGGTAAGAAGCTACCCCAGATATAGATGGCTGGAAGCTGCACCTGCTCTGCAGCTCAAAGGTGGGAAGAAGCAGCAGCAAGGAAAAGCCATGGTTGTAGTGGCAGAACACCAGTCCACTTTAGATTTAAACCAGGTTGTTCAGGCCCATGGCTCCAAAATGTTGCTGACTACTGCTCAAGAGCCTGAAATGAAGACCAAGATTCCTCAGTCACTGGTCTTCTGCTATCACAAATATCTGTCTAATCCTTAAGCAAATCCCATCCCCCACTAGTGTTGGTATATACAGGGGAAAATAACCTCCTCCTGCCATTATTTCAAGGCAGAAGCCCAGACAAGTGCTGGGACTTAAGGATCTATGTGGGTGTCAATGTCATGTCACAAAATGGAATTTCTGCTTTTATTTTAAACCTAGAAAAATTACAGACACAAAATGTTTAATTAAGTTTACATATAAAGCTTTTTCTAAAAATACCTTGATATCGTGTCATAAAAAGTAGACACCAGGAACACACAGCGAAAAAGTAGTTGCAGAGATACAGTCAAGTAAAAAACAAAAATTCCCTTGGTCACAACCCTTTTTTTTTTTTTTTTTAAATGAAGGTTCATAGTAGAGTGAAAATCACCCATGTGAAGGGGATAAGTATGAGGGTACCTACTGTGAAATAACTAAGAAAATGCTTAAATAGAACTTAGGAACATTATAAATTTACCAAGCCCCACAGTAGAACTAGTTACATTTTTGCCCCTCCTTCAGACTGGAAAGCTGTTCCAGAACCTCATTGAACTAATGGTCAGGAATGGTCTTCTAATTTTCGGTCTGCAACTACTCACAGTCAGTTTATATGCCTTTCTTCTTGTGCTTGCATTGTTCTTTAGCTTATATTGCCCCTTTTCTCTCCTTGGTATTTCATTCCTGGTGAACAATCATATTCTTTCTCAATTTCTATTTTGATAAACCAAACAAGCCAATCTCCTTTTACTCTCTTCTTGTTGGTTAATTTCTCAATCCGTTTAATCATTCTAGTGACTTCCTCTGCACATGTTTCAGTTCATCTTTCTTGAGCAGCCAGAATTATATGCACTGCTCCACATGAAGTCTCACTGGGGCTTGCACAATGGCATTAATATTAACCTCTCTCTCTCTCTCTCTCAATGCTTCTCATGACACATCCTATGACAGCACTTGCCTTTATCGCACCTGCATCACCTGGGCAGCTCTCAGTCAATCTGCAATCAAGCAGTACTTTGCCTCAGCTATTTCCAACTAACAAGCTCTTAGGTCATAGCAAAAGTTTGTTATTAGTCCCCAAATGTATGACTTTGTATTTTAAATCATTGAATGTCATCCCAGTGTCATCCAGTTCTTTCTTGGTGTTAGTATCATATATCATATTTCAAATGTCCACTGTATTGTCAATACTTCCAAACTCTGTGTTGACGGCCAATTTCATCAGCACACTCCCACTTTTGGGGCTAATGTAAACAATGAAGTATTAAGCAAGATTGGTCCCAAAAATCAAGCCTGAAAGAACTCTGCTAGTAACTTCCTTCCAATCTGACACACACTAATACTAACCATTAATCTTTAGCCAGTTTCTTACTTACCCTACAATTCCTCTACTGCTCCCTCTCATTTTCAGCTTCACTAAAACTTTTCCATGTGGCACAGTATTAATGTTTTAATGAAATCCAGATGCTTGAGATCTACTACATTTCCTCTGTCAGGCAAATCATTATCTATAGAAAGAAAGTAATCACGTTAGTCTCTGTTTGTTAATTTTTTATTGTATTGTATTCCAATTTCTTATTATCTGAACTTCCTCCACAACTTGACTGTATTAAGCTGTTTGAGTTTTACTTCCACATCTGCTGTAGTATTTTACATTTCCATACTTTCATTCCCCTATCCATTTTGCCTTTGCCTCGATGTTTGACAATTTTCCTCATTGAAAACTGAAAGGAAGTATCCATGTAGTTTATCCTTAATCACCCTCCCATCCTCACTACATGGTAACCTTGTTTTTTCTTCTCTATGTGCGGGCCGGGAGCGACCCGAGCCCTTTTTCGTGCTGCACGCGGGCTGTGGCCAGCAGCCTGGGCAGGCAGGGTTGGAGAGGGAAGGCCGTCGAGCTGGAATTAGGCACAAACGCGTAGTGGTAGTTTTAAAGATTGTTTACTTACACCGAGATGGCAGTGGTGCAGGCAGGAAAACTTGCTTGAGTTGCAGTTACAGACAGAAAACAAAACAAAACTCGAACCTGCAGGGCACGAGGGTATGTCGCAAAGGGTTCTGGCGTCGGGAAGATGAAAATATGACGGTACGTCGCAAAGGGTTTCGGTGACGGGAAAATAAACCTGCAGGACTCGAACCCGGGTAGAAGAGCTCTGGAGTCGTCCGGCAAGGACTCACACGAAGTTTGCTAGGCTCCGTGGGTCCTTCTGCTACACAAAGTTTGCTAGGCTCCGTGGGTCCGGTTCTTTTGCGCGTGGGAAGGGATACGTCTGGATTGCGCTTGGCAACAGGGAGAGGCTAGAGGTTGATCAGACCTCCGTCGCCTGCTTTAAATGCACTGGGTCCGTAAGGATCCGTAGCGCTTAGAGATCTTCACACAGCGTGAAGTCTCCGTCTCCGTCTCCGTCTCCGTCTCCGTCTCCTCCTCCCTTGTTCGTGGAGTCCTCCAACTTGGGCGGAAACCACTCAAGCCTTTTATACGGCTAGCAAGCCAATCACTAGCCGCCACGTGTGAATAATTTAGAACTGGCCAATAATGGGACTCGAATTAGCATACAAATGGCGGGAACTCTTTGCAACAAGCATTTCTGTGCTGCAACAAAGAAATGCACCCTGCAAAGAAAGCTTCAAATTGGCGGGAAATTCTCCCTTGCACCGGGGGTCTCTTTTGCAGCAGAAAACTCCACCAGGCAAAGGAGCTGTAATTTAGCGGGACCAATTTAGCAGTGCCGAAGCACACAAAACAAAAATCACACCCTTTGGGTTGTGACGCTCTAGTTCTCTTTTTATTTATAAAACTTTTTCTATTTAATATCTTTTCAAGATCCAATTCAGCTTAGCTTCTGACAATTCTTTTTATCCCCAAACTTCTTGACCTCCAAGACACAGTTTTCTTTGTTGCTTAGTCCTTTCTTCCAGTCCTTGTAGGCTTTTTTCTTAGTTATACCATCCTTGTAAACTGCCTACTCATCCACTTTTGTCTTGGGACATTTCCAAAAATGTTTCTCCCCAAGATACTGATTCCTGATAGTTATAGCAACTTGCTAGTGAAGAAATGTTAGATGCCCTCTATATTTGACTCCTCAAACGTGGTGGTCTAGTTGACTTTCCTAACAAATTCCCTTAGTTCATCAAAGCTCATCTTTTTTTAAAGTGAAAACCTTCATTCCAGATCTATTTAGCAAATCATTCCATTTAATTTAAAACAGATTTACTTCATGATCACTTGATCCAAAGTTATTTTATAGAGCCATCCAATCTATAATGTCTTAATTAACTGGAAAGTCCAGGACAGCTGGTTGTATTTTAAAGAAACCTACTCATCCAGCTTTTCTAAGTAGTCCCTAACCTGTTCTTTCAGCACTGAGGGCTGCTCCCCTCCTCCCCAAATTGTGCTGCCCGGTGCAGTAGTCTGGGAGCTGACCTTGTCTGTGATGACTGAGGTAAAAAAAGCATTGAACACGTCAGCATTTTTTGTCACAAGGTTGCCCCTCCCATTCAGTAATGGACCCACACTTTCCCTGATCCTCCTCTTGCTACTGACATACTTGTAGAAACCCTTCGTGTTACCCTTCACATCCTTTGCTAGCTGCAACTCCAATTCCACTTTGGCCTTCCTGACTTCATCTCTGCATGCCCAAGCAATGGTCATATATTCTTCCCTAGTTATTTGTCCAAGTTTCCACTTCTTATAAACTTCCTTTTTATGATTTAGTTTACTGACAAGATCCCTGCTAAGCCAAGCTGTTTTTCTGCCATACTTGCTAGTCTTCCTGCGCATCAGGATGGTTTGTTCCTGCACTCTCAGTAAGGCTTCTTTAAAGTACAGCCAGCTCTCCAGGACTCCTCCCCACTCAGACTGGCTTCCCAGGGGATCCTGCCCAGGAGTTCCCTGAGCAAGTCAAAGTCTGCTTTTCTGAAGTCCAGGGTCCTTACTCTTCTGCTCTCCATCCTTCCTTTCCTCAGGATCCTGAACTCTATCATCTCATGGTCACTACTACTCAAGTTACCATCCACTACTAAATTCCCCACCAATTCATTCCTATTTATGAGCAGCAGGTCAAGACGAGCACAGCCCCTAGTTGGCCACTCCAGCATGTGCACCAAGAAGTTGTCACCAACACTCTCCAAAAAATTCCTGGATTGCCTGCGCACTTCTGTCCTGCCCTCCCAGCAGATGTCAGGGTGACTGAAGTCCCCCATGAGAACCAGGGCCTGTTATCAGGAAACTTCCGCTAGCTGTTTAAAGGAAGCCTCATCCACCACTTCCCCCTGCTCTGGTGGTCTATAGAAGACCCCCACCATAACATCACTCCCCTCCGATCCTAACCTAGAGACTCTCAACAGGCCCATCTCCAGTTTCATACTGGAGCTCTGAGCAGTCATATGGCTTTTACATAAAGTGCAACACCTCCTCCTCTTCTCCCCTGCCTGTCCTTCCTGAACAGTTTGTACCCATCCATGACAGTGCTCCAGTCATGTGAGCTCCCACCAAGTCTGTTATGCCAATCACATCATAGTTCTGTGACTGTACAAAGAATTTCCAATTCTTTTTGCTTGTTTTCCAGGCTCCGTGCATTTGTGTACAGGCACCTGGGATGACTAGTTGATTACCTTGTTCTCTCAGGAAGTGAGAGAGGACCTTTCCTGTTGCCCCCTCCTGCTAGCTCTTCCTCCAAGTCTCTCACATCTCCACTTACCTCAGGGCTTTGGTCTCCATCCCTGGGTGAACCTAGTTTAAAGCCCTCCTCACTAGGTTCATAGATTCATAGAAGTTAGGGGCTGAAAGGGACCTCATGAGATCATCAGATACAGCCCACCTGCTCTTAGGCAGGAAAAACTGCTGGGGTCAGATGACCCCCAGAAAGGTGTGTGACTACAAGTTGTCTTATAAAGCTCTCCAGGGTAGGTGACTGTACCACCTCTGGGGGGGAGCCTGCTCCAGACTCTGGACACTTGAACTGTAAAGAAGTTTTTCCTTATATCTAATCTGATGCAATCTTCTAGCAGTTTATGTCCATTGTCGCAGAGCACCTCAGTGCCTGCTCCTAGGGAGTAGAAACTGCCAGGGAGAGAGAGCCCTGGCAGGACATAACGAGCCCAGATGAGGGTTGCCAGGGTAACGGGCACAGCTGCGGGTTGCCGGCGCAACTAAGGAGAGCCAGCTGCCTGTAGGAGGCAGGGCCTGGCCCTTATAAAGCCCAGGGCTGAGACCAGGCTGGCAGTTCCCTGCCAGCAGCCAGAGGGGCAGGAGCTCCTGGAGCTAGGAGGCGAGCGATGTAGGAACTGCTCTAGCTGAGAGAAGGATGGCAGCTCTGAGAGGATTGGGCACTATGGTTTAGCCAGGAGGCTTTATGTTTGCGTTACAGCCAGGAGGCTCTAGTTTATGTTCGGCTTACATATTATACCGGAGGCTTGGGTGAGGCTGTAGGAGTTGGAGGAGGCCTCATAGGGACCCCAGAGGTGTGGGGCCCCTGAGCGCAACCAGTGGGTTGCGGGCGGGGAACAGACCCCGGGTTGTATGCGGGGTACGTAGACCCCAG
>NW_005843150.1:129729-130015 GCF_000455745.1 Alligator sinensis | reverse complement strand
GAAGCCCAAGGTGGGCACGGTGAGCCCCGAAGACGGGGAGCGCCATATTAGGGAGCCCAGGACGGGCCCGGCGGACGCCAGCAAGGGTGTCACTTGCGGGGTGCACAGACCCCAGCCCTAGGAGGGGCGATTACTGATGAGCCCGAGAGGGGCCATACTGAGCCCGAGAGGGGCAATATTGAGGAGCCCGAGCAGGGCAATATTTAAGAAGCCCAGAACGGGCGTGGTGAACCCGGTAATAGGCCTGCACCGTAGGGAAACCCAGGACGGGGGCGGCGTGCCGCGG
>NW_005843150.1:125020-129346 GCF_000455745.1 Alligator sinensis | reverse complement strand
GTGCCCTTGGGCCGAATTGGCATGGAGAGAGGGCCTTAAGGAGATCATGGCCCTCCTAAAGGACCCCGCTGTGACATCCATTATTCCTTCCCCTGGGGTACCCTGGTGAACAGACATTCTCCCAGTTCCTGATGCACACCCCTTATATACTTATAGTCTTCTCTTGTCCAGGTTGAAGTCCCGTGTCTTTCAGCCTCTCCTCATGGAGCCTGTTCTCCAGACCTTTAATCATTCATCTGGACCTCCTTTGGACGCTTTCAAACTTCTCTACATACTTTTTGAAGTGCAGTGCCCAGAACTGGATGCAGTACTCCAGCTGCAGCCTCACCAATGGTGAGTAGAGCAGGAGGATGACATTCTTTGTCTTGCTTGAGATGCATCGGTTGATGCATGCCAGTGTATTGTTCGCCCCGCCGGCTACAGCATCGCACTGGTAGCTCATGTTCATTCTGTGGTCAATCATGACTCCTAGGTCTCTTTCAGTTGTGGTGCTAGATAGTGTAGCACCTCTGAGGCTCTAAGTATGTTGCAGATTATTTCTCTCCAGATGGAGCACTTTACATTTCTCAGTGTTAAACATCAGGTTTTGATCCGCCCACCTAACAAACCTGTCGAGGTCAGCCTGTATCTTCAGCCTGTCCTTCAGGGTGACCACACACCCCCATAACATGGTATCATCTGCAAATTTTGCCAGTATGCTTTTTACACTAGTATCCAAACCATTGATGAATATGTTGAAAAGCACAGGTTCAAGTACTAAACCCTGGGGAACACCACTGATCACCTTTCACCATGTTGACTCAGTTCTGTCTATCAACACTCTCTAGGTCCTACCTTGAAGCCAGTTTCCTAGCCACCAGACCCCTAAGTTGTTGAGGACACAATTTCCCAATTTTACCATGAGGACATCATGGGAGACCACGTCAAATGCCTTTTTAAAATCCAAGTATATGACATCAACCTCATCTCTCTTATCCAGGTGGTGAGTTACCTGATCGTAGAAGCTGGTTAGAGAGCCTGTCTGCCAAGATGCTTTCCCCTACCTTTATCAAGTGGATCTCATCTCTTCCCAGCAATCCTTCTTCTTGAAAGAACATCCCATGGTTGAAGAAGCCAAAGCCCTGCTGGCAACACCACAGCCAGGTGTTGATCTGCAGGAAGCAGCTGCTCCTGCCCGGGCCCTTTCCCTTGACTGGAAGGATCAACGAGAACACAACCCAAGTCCCAGACCCCCTCACCCTTGCACCCAGAGCCCTGTAGTCACTTATGATATACTCAGGGTCTCCCCTGACAGTATCATTGGCGCCCACATGGATGAGCAGCATGCTGTAGTAATCAAGGGGCTGGATGAGCCTTGGTAGTCCCCCCAGGACATCTCAGATCCAGGCTCCAGGCAAGCAGCAGACTTCCCAAGACAACAGGTCAGTCAGCAGATTACTCCCTCTGTCCCCTGCAGAAGGGAGTCTCCAACAACCACCACCTATTGTTTCTTCATCTCAATCCTTCCCACCTTGGTGAGGCCTGGCCTGTATTCCTCCACCAATGAAACATGCTCCTTCCTCTCTGCTGCTAGGGCTACATATCTGTTCTCCAGACGAACCACCGCAGGTGGAGATGAAGATCTCTGCTTGCTGCCAGAAGTCACAAGCCTCCATCTTCCACCTTCTTCTCCATGTGTCCACGTCCTCTCTTTTCTCTAGTGCCACCTCTGGCATTTCTTCCTCCACAGGAATGGAAGACATCATCACCTCTTCTTGGTTTAGTGACTATATGATGAAGAAACTGTAAGCTATCGAACAGAACATAGCCAAAGTCCTAAATGAGCAAATAGTTTGGAATAAGCCTATATGCTATAAAATGTTTGTATCAAACATTCTACATTTTTAATAACAAATTCATAAATACTGGTGTGTGTTTGTGGATTGTTTTGAAACAAAAGGACTGGATTTGACAAATAAAATATTCAATCCAAAATCATTCACTCCAGCTCCATACTCTTGAAGTATTTCTTTCTCTATTGTACAAGAATGGTCCAGAAAATAATGGCAATTTCAAAATAAAACCATTTTGTGTGCAGTAAGTGGGAACTACACAGCAGCCAGGACACTGATGGCAGCACTGTCAAAAGCACCCATCATTTACGACTATGTAGAGAAGTGATATAGTCTGGTAAACGACCACTGCACACAAAATGGTTTTATTTCAAAATTGCAGTTTCTTTCTGAAACACCTTATACAAACAATGCAGTCAGATTATATTGACAAATTTTTGGTGGAGAAATGATGGTTTTGTGGTGAAAGAGAATGATTGTTGTAATGTCTGTATCTGTAACATGAGGTTAATAATATTTCCCAATCCTACAAGGTGATTGTAAGGTTTAATTAAAAGTTTGGAAAGCATTTTTCATGGAATATTTTAAATGGGTATGAAATATGAAAATGAATGTATATCTTGTTTTAACATGCAACGATTTGTTTCACATCCATCTAATTGATGCAATCAAATTCAGCTATATATTACTCATCTTATTATAGAATGTATATCTTTCATATAATTTTAGCAAAAAACAATATTATAAACTCAGAGCTATGTTATTCTATAGTTAGAATGCACAAAAGTGACCGGCTTGGCTGAGGAAAAAACAATAACCCAAATTTTGATGGGACTTAAAGTACTTGTAGACAATTAATTATTTGAATATTTTTGTAGAAATTCTGCCCTCATTTAGAGTAGCCAATTTGTTCTGTTTGTGTTGCTCAGGGTTTTTACTTAATCAGAGTCTCTTCTGTCTGTAATCAAAGCACAGGAAATTTCCAATGGTTTATGTTTTGTTCTTCAACATCTTTCACCAAAATGCTTTGCCTTAGCACTGCAGGAAATAGTTCCAAAATGCCACTCTCTGGCTAACTAGGTTCCCAATTTTAGAGACACTTTTGTACATAAAACTCCCATAGGCTTAAATAGGAGATATAGGCATACCCTACTACTAGGGTCAACCAAAAATGTCAAAAGGGAAGACATAACTGCCCATTTTAGCTAATAGAAATACAAGGAAATATGGGACAGGCAGCAAGCTGATTATTTGAATAAATATGTCAGCAATCTTACAATGTGCAAGAGAAACTTGAATAAATTGAATTTTTTGCTATGCGTGAAATAAACCCTGGCATTCCTTCTACAGTAGGGCAATCCTCAGGATGCTTACTGGACTAAGTTTACACACCTTCTGCACTGCCATGTCAGGACAAAGGATGTGGTCAAATATGACCGGGTAATAACCTCAGCAGCTTTAGCATTCTGGAACCAAGTGTGACAAAGTCACAGACCACAATTTCATTCTGTGAATCACTCTCTCTGAATAAGGTACTTACCAAGTTGGCAAGCCTGATCCCTTTGAGTTAGCATAAGCTAAAATCTACAAAGATGAAAAAAATATCATGTCACACAACAAAATGCCTAGTGAGCTGCCTTTGTACAAAGAAGAAAATTAATTATACAGAATGGCGTTTAACAACTAAAAGAAAGAAAATGTATGTTTGTAAGCTCCATTCCACAAACAAACTGTCATCTTTGTCCTTCTGAAAAAGCTCATAATAGGCAAACAGAAGGCAGTAAAAATCAGTGTTGCAAGGGATTGGGATGTTGGGGAAAATTACCTTCCTGATGTACATTAGATCTGTTTTCTATTGAAGAGATGGCATCATTACATCAGAGTTACACAAGTAACACATGAAAATTGTATGAACATTTGTTGTGCCAGTGTCATCATTAGGCTATCTTAGATATATATATATATTTTATAGCTCCAACTGGGATCAAAAATCAGTTTCCAAGCCTAAAAAAGAAGCAACACCACCATCTTGTGGTAAAAAACAATCAAATCACAAAAAAGTTTAAAAAGCAGATGTAAGCCTCCAAAAGCAAGGATACTTAGTGTGGCTTTCCTCATCCTTACTCTTCTGCTCTTCTTCTTTGTTACACTCATTCACTGCATCTTATCTTGAATTAGGCCCAAATCAGATCTGTTAACATGGACTCCTGGACCCCCATGGAATCCATCAACCTGAAGTTACTGAAGCTTCATAGAAACACAAAAGCCTGTGCTTGTAGATCCCATGGCAGTGTTGGGCCATTAGATTATAAATGCTTTGAGATAAGGATTATTAGATTTTTGCTAATTTCTGTGCAGTGTCTAGTACAATAGGGCCCCAGTCCTGACAAAAGCCTCCAGGTACTACTGAAATGCAAATTAATTTTTATAAATAATGCCAGAAGAGTCAGAACTGGAGGGAACTGGACTGTAGTTTAACCCCTTTCATTCCTGC
>NW_005843150.1:121945-124989 GCF_000455745.1 Alligator sinensis | reverse complement strand
TTCCTGCTAGCAATCTGCTAACAAATTGAATTTTATTAGTGGATGTTAAAATTCACAAACCAAAAAGATGACAAAGATAGTAGGGAAACACAGAGCACCCGAGCAAGGGACTAACATAAGAGGGATGGGGGTGAGGAGGGGAACGCAGCTAGGTTACAGAAAATACAATGTTAGCCAACACTTGATGTTAGCCCACAAGAGGCAGAGAAGCAAACAACAAATCAGATAACAATAAATTCTCTACACAGGACAGGTATAATGTTAAATCTACTCCTACCACACTCTTTAATTTATTTAACTAACTTATTATAATGCACATACATACATACATAGAAGCATACAGAGCTCACTGAGCGTGCAGGGGGAGAGGGGGAGTCAGCGGGGGTATGCCACTATAGAAAACCAGCATGGATGAGAGGGAGCATGGTTCTTCTCGCTCAACCCATCCCCATCTTCTGTGGTGGGCATAGGCAGCACAGGCTTCCCCTGCACCAAGGACTCTCCTGCCAGCCCCTCACAGCTGGTGCCCAGGGTGGATGCCCCCCTCATCCCACCCTAGTTACATTACTGTACATACAATAAAAAGATTCAGCAACCCACACTCTAGTGCTGATTGTGAAAAAAGAAACAATTTAGGCATTTAAGAGCCAAAAGGGAACCAAATTTTAAGCAGGCCAACATCAGGAGGCTTGCTTCTAGAGGTTATACTGCTTCTGCTGATTCCCTGCTCCTTAGACCTATTTGTCTGTTCCAAGGTTTTTCATTTTCTTGATGTAAGGATGGCAGAACGTGACTATGTATTGCTCCCCATAATACAAACCATTTCTGCGAAATGAAGAGAGGATTGTCAAAAGCACCAAAGTTACAAACTCCATATTACAGACAGCTGAAGGCTCCTGTTACTTTAAGGGTGAAGGAGCAGCAGGGAAAGCCTCAGGCAGATAAAGTTGTTCCTTGTGAGCTGCCAGGGAATAGGTACCTGGGGATTTACCCGATACAAACACTCACTGCAGAACTAGCTGTGCAGCAGTGACATCACAGGCTAGAGCTCTATATAGGAGAGAAGATATGAAAATGGCAGAAGCTGGCAGTAAGCCACCCTGGGGTTGAGCCAGCAAGCTGAATCGGGAAACACCTGTGGCAACTCAGGGAGGCACCTGACCGGAAGGGGAAGGGGCAGGAAGATATATAAACACAGGCCCTGAGCCAGGAAGGGCAGTTTAGCTGTGGGGGCTGCAGATGCAAGAGCAGGAGAATGCAAGAGAGCACCTAGTTGGGGCTATCTTGAGGAAGATGAGCAGAGTGCTGCTGCCCTACCAGGGAATATTACCTGGGATAAGGGGAAGCCTTGTTATGCAGGCAGGTAGCTACTGCTTATGTTTGAACCCAGAGAGGATTTAGTTTGTCTTTACCAAAAGACTGATTCCTTGGTTACAGTTTTGACCAGTGGTTTGATGTGGCTGAAAGGGAAGTGAGTGGAGGCCATGGCAGGGCACTTGAGGAGCACCTGGAGGGGTTTAACCCACAGCTGGGTGCCAGAGGCATGCCAGTGTTTAGAACCCTGCTAGGGGCCTTGACTCAGGGCTTGGACAAGAGAAAGATTGAAGCCTAGACAGAGAGAGACAGAGAGAGGCTGAAGTCTAGCTTGGACAGGAGCTGGACATGGGCCAGGAGGCCTGGTGCCCAGAGAAAGTGGAGCCAGGCAGGACCACAGGGTCCTGTGCACAAGAGGGACAGACAGGAGCCCAAAGCAAAGGACGCTGGGACTAGGGGCCCAGACAGAGGTTCACTGCCTGAGGCAGGGGGAGACAGCCCTAGAGGGGGCCAGATCAGGGCCGGTGGCCAAGAGCTGAAGCAGGGCGCAACCTGAGAAAGTCGTGGTGCAGTGGGCCTAGGCTAAGGGAACCAGTGAGAGAAGGGGTGGAGGCCAGGAAAGCTGAGGCCCCAACAAGGGTGTAATGACCTAGTATCAGACTGGGGGCAAGTGCCCAACCAGGTTATTAATTGGTAACATCTGTGAGGCATAGGCAAGGCTATAGGGGATGTCAGAGGCCATGATTAGCCTTAAAGCTAACAGGTGCCCTGGGGAAAAGGACTGACTGGCCATTCGGGCCCATCTAACAGGGGCAAAGTGGAGACCAGCAGGAGTCCAGAAGAGCTAGCTGGCACCTAGAGGAACTGGGCTTGCTCTAGGACCCATTCGGCAGCCTCCCTTCCAACCAAACAATTGCATCAAGGCATAGCAGGCAAGAAGGGGAAGGCACTCTAGAGCTGGAGCTGGGTAAGGGTCGCATGGCCACCAGGGGGTGCCACAGTCACCCCTGGGGCCTGGACCCGATTATACTCCCTAACCCCACTGTGACAAATTATATCAATTCTCTATTTCTAAAACATATCTAAAAATGGAAGGAGCATGTGTCAGCCAATGGCAGAATTAACATGCTAGTTCAGTCTGGTCTACACAATCCTAACACATCCTCTATAGTTTTGACTTCTGCATTGCTTTCCACAGGATGTAGTAGTAGTAAAAGTGCTTGATAGTTTTAACTACAATATCTAGAGTCAGATTTTCAAAGGCATTTAGGTGTTAAGAGAAGTGTATAAAATGAGTTGGTATTTTTAGAAGAATCTAGGCTGTCCAGGCACCTTCCACCAATTTACATCTATACAATTTGGAGTTCAGATTTTAAAAATCAGACATTGTGTTGCCAGAAAAAAATTATTTAGACAGCTAAATTCCTGAAATGGACTCTCACTGAAATTACAGGTTTCCCTCAATTTATGCGGGTTCTATGTACAGTATGTGAATTCGCTCTTATGCTATCACCCTTTTTCTACCGAAAATTCCTTATATACAAGGTAAATGCACTCTTACGCGATTACGGCTCCTCTTGTCCCCACTCTCTGCTGTGGTGCAGGCAGGTGCTGTCAGCTGCTCCCAGGTCTGCTGCAGCAGCTAGAGTGAGTAGGGAGGAGTGTAGCCCTGGGAGGTTCAGGGCACAGTGCACCCCAGCAACTACAGGCAGCCGCCGGGCGCAGCCGGG
>NW_005843150.1:105464-121935 GCF_000455745.1 Alligator sinensis | reverse complement strand
GCCACTACAGTAGAGACTGTGGTGAGTGGGGAGAAGCAGAGGCCCAGGGCTTCAGCAGGCAGCAAGGCGGTAGCAACTGTGAGTGGGTGTGGGGCACAGGGCATAGGGGTGAGGCTCTTGCTCCCTGGGAGGGCTGCAGGCTGGGGGGCTGCGCTGGGCTCTTCCCGAGGGGGCACAGGCCCCCGGATCTGTACACGGGATGACAGCAAGCTGCTGCTGCAGGCTGGGGCCAGCAGCACCACCGGGCTCTCCCTAGCACTCAGCAAGCAGGCTGGGGGGCTATGGCAAATTTTGGGGTGGCAGCAGCCCTGCTCCCAGCACTGCCGCCTCATTCCTGCATGCAAGGCTGGGGCTGCTGGCAGCACCGGGCTCTTCCTGGCACTCCAGGCAGGCAACAGTGACAGCGCTGGGAGGGGGACTGCTGCTACCCCAAAATTTGCCATAGCCCCCCAGCCTGCCTGCTGACGGCCCAGTGGTGCTGCTGGCTCCAGCCTGTAGCGGCAGCCTGCTGTCATCCCACGTGCAGATCCGGGGGCCCCGGGAATGCCCAGCGCAGCCCCCCAGCCCACAGCCCTCCCAGGGGGGGGGTGCATAGCAGCAAGAGCTGTGCCCCCCTGCCCCGTGCCCCCCCACCCTACACCCACTCACAGTTATCACTGCCTTGCTGCCTGCTGCAGCCCTGGGAGCTGCCGACGGGCTGCATCATGCCCCTCTCCAAATCCCAGCCTTACTCCCTCTCTCCCACACCACCGTAGGAATGTATCCCTAATGTTCCATTGTAAACTGGGTTTGCTTTATGCGCCGTTCTCCAGGAACACATGTACCACATAAATCGAGGGAAACCTGTAGAAGGGATTTGAATTCCTAAGTGCTAAGTTGCTTCTGAGAATTTGAGTTAGTCTACACCTGCACTAGAAAATTTTACTAATAGTATTTCTTTCTGTATACAGCTGCAAACACTGCAATTTTACTAATTTGCACACATACTTGGGTGCCCCTCCCTGCAGCGATGGGTTGTATTGGCAGAAAGTAACCTGCACTGAGGGTAGGTGTCAGGGTCCAGAGAGGCATTAGGCTGGAGGGGGTGTTACAAGTGGCCTTAAATCAGGGAGCAACCCTAAGTCAAACTGAGGCTGATGCACCAAGCCAGAGGGCTTACCAGAAACGGATATCAGGCAACGAGCCCAGACAAACTGGGGTTCATGTGCCAAGCCAGGGTGTTACCAGAAGTGGATGCCAAGAAGCAAGCGAAGGACAAAAACAAAGGTTGTGAAGTTCAGGGACTGGGCACAGAGACAGGAATGCAGAAGCAGGCACCAGGGAAGCCACACAAATAAGAGCTACTCACAGACTGAAGCCAGCTTGTTGCATAGCATGGGCCAGGTACTTCAACAGCTCCTTAAAAGCAGCTCTAGAACCAACCAGCAGGCTGAGCCTCAGTGGGCTCTGCTTAGGGGTTGAGCGTTGCTGACTTAGCTGCAGTGCAGAGGCCTTACGGCTGGCACCCCAACACTCCCTATGTTTCCCACGCTGCTGGTGGGATAATTTTTCACTTCTTTTAGGAAGTCATAGAAGCTTTGAGTAAATATCCCTTAATTCCCTCAGTTCCATCCCATAATGTTCTCGTTTCATGTTAGTTACTAACATTTTCACAGTTCTTCAGTTACATCCTATAATTATTATAGTATATGTTCTCTTTCACTTCAGTTTTTACTCTTTTCACCTTATTCCTTGGCATGCATGTTGATCAGAGTAGAAGAGTTCAAGACGTGTTTTACAGACAGGATGCTTGACTTCTGTGTTTGAGAATCTTCAACTACAATAATGGATGATTAGGTAGGAATGACAAAAGTATGAATGTGGCAGTCCAGGAAAAAAAATCCTATTTCTAAAGTAGTCCTATAGTCTTAAAGACATGACCATCATGCAATTTCACTGGCCACCCAACATTAATGTCAGTAAAATGTTCTACCTGAGAGATCAATGCTAGCTTAACTATGGAAAAGTACTTTTCTTTCAGTATGCATTCAGAAGTAAGGTAGGGAGAAGAGAATTTTTCACAACACATTGGGATTTTTAAGTGGGAGGAGCAGGCTTCCAGTCACAGTACCATGCTAGGAAGCAGAGCTCATAACTATAACCAGAGAGGTCACTGTCACTTGGAGGGGGTGCTGTGCAATTGCTGCTGGAACTGACTGGACTAGCATGCAGTGTTCCTACTGGCATTATGCCAAATAGAGGACTGCTGCCATTCAGGTAGTTTACCAAAAGGACTCCAAACTGAGTGTGGACATATGAAAGGAAAAGTTCCCACTTTTACTGGGAAAATCTTTGTGATGTTGGCTAGCCTGCAGTCACTTAAGCAGTTCTTTAAGTTATTTAAGTACCTAAATAAGAGTCAGGTATCTAAATACCTCAGATGATGCAGGACTTTGGTGGTGCAATGTGTAAATACTTCAATATAGCTCTATGCATCTAACCTACTCAGACACTTGAAAAATTCCACTAAACACCAAAATAGCTTTCAAAATATGTCCCCATGATCTAATAAATCCAAAGATACTTTATAGATTATCGGCTATTGAAAGGCAGACATGCTGGTGGTGAAATGTAAGTGTTTTAAAGCATGCATTACACACAGTTTAAAGTAGAAAATTAAGAATACTCTTTCCAACTGATTTTGCAGGGAGATCTTATGTAAGCAGGATGCATCTCTTGTCATTTAAATTTGTTCAGGAAACCAGGGATAACAATCTTTCTTTTGCCCAAGGCAAGTAAATGATTATATGATAGCCAGAACTTCACGTGTCTCTTCTGAAAAGTTCCAAAATGTTGTCTCTTCCAAAGCTGCAGATGCTTATAGTGTGTAGCCACTTGTCTACTACAGCCTCTAAGTGCATTGCAAAAGACCAGTGGTAAATGCCCAGCCACTGACCTAATACATGACAAACCTAGGTCAATACTCTTGATCAAAATCTATTTAACATCAACTGTTTAATTAAGTCTTAAGCCAAATGACTAAGGGAAAAAAGCACATCAATTAATATATCACGATGGACTAGAGCAAAAAACTTCTGACAGGTCAATAAATAATACATGCACAGCAAAATGGCCGTGTTTTATGTCTGGTTCAAATCACTTCAAGCTTCAAAAGAGTGCTATCTGTTAAGTGCCTGCATCTCTAAAATATCTTATGTTTGTATTTTTGTTAAGGTGCTGTTTGCAGCTGTAAACTTCAGTTGCAGCGTAAATATTAGTGCCTAATAATCTCATATGTAATAGTCAAAAAAGATAGCAGTATGTTCATTTTGCATTCAGTAAATTTGAACTGTATGAAAAAGAAAGCTGTGCCCTTCTTCCAAGAAGAGTGCAGTGCACCTGTTGTTAATTATAGCTTGAAAATTTCTGCAGGACTTGAAAGTAAAACGAAAGCTAATGTTAATATACAGTGCTCCAAGATGTCCATTTCTCAACATTTCTGACAACCCAAAGATCAGTTTCATATATATCTTAATTATTCACACATTTAATGTTAAAGTAATGTGCCCTCACAAAGACAGCAATCTTAAGAAATTCACCTACTTTAGTATAATATGGATTGTACTGATTTTATTGTTCCAGTAACCTTTCATTCTATGATTTTTCCACTGCAATTTTGGGTATCTACTCTCTCACAGTCCATTGTTAATTAGTTATTGTTCCATCCTTAGCTGAAACATTTTGTTGATTTGGTCTCTTCATATTTACTATGCAACTAGAAATTAAAATGTTTTTATATTCTTGAGTAATGTAACCCAAGGAACAGCTACCCATGGCCCACTGCCAGATCCAGTCTGTAAAGAGACTGGACCTGGCCTCTGATCGTGTGTGTATTTTACTAAGAGCTTGCAGATCCCCTGTTGCAGCTTAGCTGTCAGATCCAGCCCAGATTCTGCATCCTACATTTTACTGACAGACAGCTAATCCCCTTGCTGCCAGCTCTGTGAGTTCTAGGTTCTGGCCTTCTCTCCTCACACTGCAGCCTCTGCTCACAAAATTAGCCACTCTAACTTGTCTCTCTTTCAGAGGAGGTTGGGGAGCAAGAGATAAGCCCCTCTGCCCAGAACAAAAATAACTGTGGCACAGCAAGAGATAGGTGGCCCACGGCATCAGCTGTGGCCCCCCTTTATTAAAAAGTTGCCAGCCCCTGAGGTAACCAATGGATCAAGCAGTTTACATATCTTGCTACTCTTTGGGTGCATCTACATGAGACACTTAATGCACACTGGACTAATTCTACTGCACATTAGCACAGCTGGCCAAAAATGTGCTAATGCACAGTAATTTTAGTCCAATGTGTATTAAGTGTCACACACAAAACGTTCATCTGCGCTTATGTGCAGTAGCGCCAATTGTGGTGCATTTAGTACCTGTTATTAAAAGGTACTAAATGTAACGCACCGTAATTACAGCACATGAATGAACATGTAGATGTGCCTTTTCAGTCTGACATCATATTAGGTTTTACAGTGAAGTTGGTGGTACTGTAAATAAAATCAATTGATTGTCTTTTGCTAGAGCTCATCATACAGGAGAACATTAGAAGAGGTAAATAAAGTAGGGGTGGTGCTTTAAAACATGTGGTTGGTGGCCAAAATCCAGCCTCGGTTTTGAATTTTGAATTGTAAGTTTTATAGGGGATATTAGCAGCGATTGCCAGAGAATCCTACAGCCAAAGACCAAGCATCAGAACTCAGTAAACAACCAAAACATATATTCATTAAGCAAATAAGCAGAAAGAGTTGATAACAACTAAGGGAAAACAAACTTACCATCAACTGAGATGACCAGGCCTCCACATGGGTTGTGTGGGGAACACCCCTCAGTGTCTCCTAGTCGTCCTCAGGTTTTATACCTCCATATACCATTTGCTTTAAAAGCATGGGAAAAGATATGGGTGACCAATAACATTTTCTTCTCTTACCTCCTGCCTTCCCCCAGGAGAACCTTTTTAAAACAAGCCAATAAAGAGTCTAACAAATCTAAAGATTATGCACTTAGAGAGCTCTGTAAATATGTTTTAATAAAGGGCCAGCTTAGTTCAATAGAAGTGGTACCCTCTCATGCTACTACCCAGTGAGCACATCTACACAAGACATTTACTGCAAAGTTGACTATTTAGCTCTGCAATAAACATCGCAAGTCTACATGTGCAGTGCTATTAGGCAGGAGTAACTAATTAACTCTGCAACAGGATAGTACTTTTAAATACAAGTATTATCCTGCTATGGAGATTTTTCCTCTGCAGCAACGCACGTATAGATGCTGAAAGGGCAGGCTAGGGCACAAGGGTGCTTCAGTGCGGGAGCTACCTGCTGGCTAGCCCCACACTGGAGCACCCTTATGCCCCAGCCAACTCCCCCCTGCAGCAGGTTGAGCTGTGTCAGAGCAAACCCAGGCTGGCAGGCTGACCCCTTTGGCCTCCTGCCAGCCGTGGCTGCTCCAACCTGGCTCAGCATGCTGCACTGCTGGGCACACGTCTAAACGTGGAGCCCGGGAACCATGATAAGCACTGGAGTTTACTGCTTTGACTTAATTACATGTCCAGACGCACCCAGTATGTAGTACCTCAAACACTCTTTGAGGGCTGTGTTAATTGCTTGGACAAGATTAAACTAACTGTGCCTCTTGCACAAAAATGCAAGACAGTGTCTGTGGCAAGACTGGGTTGTCGTAATAAGTATGCCACAAAGAAAATCAAACTCTACTAGTGGCTTGCAACCCAGTACAAAAGACCACTGGTCTTAGGCATAAGAGAAAGGCAGAAGAGAAAGTGGAGCTTGCGGTACCCAATACCAGACCCATTCCATAAGATGATAACAGTCATGATAATAGTCTCAGCCCTAAAAAATAAAAGTAATGGTTAAAATTATTGGCAGACACCTGACACAATCATTACATGTATATAACAAGACTCAGAGAGCAAGCCAAAAAGCCAAATTGCCTAGGGGGAAACCTACAAACTACATGTACATCTCAGTTGAGCTAAGTGTCACTAAAGCAAACAAAAGAACTAAAATATGCACTTCAAAGCAAAACCTGTAAGAGATGAGCAGCCAAAGTACACTGAAAACATGACTGTAAATATTTCCTGGTTAACACATTCCCCCTTTGATTAAGACATATTTCCCAAAGCAAACATCCAATAGTTACATAAAGTTTTACAAATGTCTAAATGTTTATTATGCTAAATCAATCTATATAACTGCATCAAACCTACCTCACACCTATTGTCCCCAGTGACCTCTGATCCTCACTGGCTCACATTTGCATTCATTAATTAAGGCATATTTCTCAAAATAGGCAGTTAATTTCTACATGTTTATTATTGCTAAACTAGTGTATTCTCCTGAAACTCACACCTATTGTATCCAATGGTGGTCTCTGATCCTCACTCTCTCCATAAGCCATTTGATGCAGCTATTTAATAGGCTCCATTGTTAAAACAACTACTGAAAAATAGTATTCTGTGATTAACTTCCTAAAGGTACCACATTCAATTAATATCCATCCCATTTGATTCCAAACTGATCAAAAGCTTGCAGAAGCAAAACAAACACGCAAACAAGATACAATTGTAATATTTTAATTCCATCCTTGCCTGCTTTGTTCAGACTTTGATTAACCAACTACCAAGAAGAAATGCTTTGAAGCTATACCATTAAAGCAGTATAAAAAGCAAGACAGAACTGCCAGCAAGGTGTGCAGGCCAGGGAAGATCAAGAAGCCATCCTGCACCCAGCCCACGAGTGAAGAACCCACGCTCTGTGAAAGCTGCACAAGAACTGCTTCCTGCCTGCTTGGGTAAAAACCTCTTGCAGCTAAGATAATATAAGGACTGTAATAGTTCATTTATTGAATATTAAGAAAAAGTCTTTTGTTTTCCTGTCAGTTAGTTTTATAGCTTGTCGATAGTTATTAAAGCAAACCTTTCTTCTACTAATCAACCAAGTGTTGTGTCAATTCTTAAAGCAGTAGGTTTAAAAAATTTTGGTTTCCAAGTACAACACTCTTCACCTTAAATTCTCTAGTTAGAATTCCTGCACCCTCACTACTTGATCTTGTCCTTCCTTTCATATTGAGTCTGGTGGAAAATGAGAGGGGTGTTTTTTACAATGAGGGAACAGTTTTCTCTCAAGAATTTCCTTGCATACCTTCCTGATGTCCTCCCAAAACATTTTCTGGGAGCCTTCGTTTTCTCATCCCTCTGTATCTCAATCTCCTGAAAGCTGTTTCAGTTTCAACTAAGAAATTCTGGTCAGTCTATTCCCAAGGATCCGTGAGCATTGTTAAAGCATGTTATTTTCTGCAAGCTACTGAATTATAATCACTTTTCTCAGAAATATTTTTATTTTACTGAAATAGCCCACAATAACAAGAACTTTCTTCAAAAAAAGATTTTCCCATATGTACAAACTCAAGGGGTGGCAAAGGGCAAGTGGCCAGACACAAACCCAGCGGCAGGAGCAGTGGCGTCCCCTTGTTACAGGGGTTTTCGATGCCCGCATACCCCCTGCCGGTGTCTTGCATACCCCCAGGGGTACACGTACCACAGGTTGAGAAACTACGCTCTACACTATAAGCAAAATAAAATCCAGGTTTTCCACTAAAAATATTTAAAGGATGATTCAAAACATGTTTTGGAAGAAAAACACTTTGTCTAAACATTTTATCTGGAAACTTACAGGAAAGACTCATTGTAATAATAATATGGACACAATTGAAGCAACTTAAAATATTAATAACCTTTCAGCCAGATATATTTTTATATTTGTTGTTTGTTTTCTTTCATTAAACATCCAGACAGATCAGTTTTATGCACCAGATGCATAAAACTCATCTCCTTAAAAACAGAAATTAAACATACATTTGAAACTGTGGTGCAGCATACAAAAGAGGAGAGTAATACTAGCAGTGTTACAGCCTGATTCTGTACATCTCTACAGCATTTTACAAATGTTGAACAGAACTCTGATACCAGTTAAATGTTTTCAAACATATTGAAGCCACTGTCTGTACCTACACCAGCAAATGTACCTACACCGGTTCTTGCAGTTCACCAGGACTGCAGCTGAACAAGTGGTAGCGTTATTGTTCCAGCGGCAGAAATGTGGAAGCCTACAGAGCAAGTATAACCATATAACAGTGAGCCCAGCTGAGGAAGGGCAACTGGGGGAAGGCTGCTGATGTGGGGGATGGCTCACTGGGATTTTAAAACACTAACTACAGGAGAGCAGCAAGCTGTGAGGAAACAACAGTGAGCTAGATGTTCTGAACTGCATGCTGCCTGGAGGGGCCAGACAGCTGTGCTAGAGCCTGAACTGCAGGGGGTCCCTCCAAGTGCCCAGGACAGGACAAGTTGTTTTTTTTTTCCATTTGTGTGTTTTATTTGCTTAAAGAGTCTGTTTATCCCTGTGTACTAGTGAGCAAAAGCATGTCTGGAGGAGCCCTGAGGTGAAGTAACCTGCTTACAAACCTGAGTACTTTTTACTGCAGCATTTAATTTCTTTTAATCCAAAAGAGACAGAGAGAGGCACTGGGAAGATGACGTATTTTAGTTGGGAACATTTGAAATCTGTGCAGATAGGTAAGGTGATTCAGCTGAAAGTTCCAGAAACAGGGTGTGACATTTACTGAACATGCTTAGCACCCGTTCCTAAAGTTGTATCAGAACTAGTTATTAGGGGTGCACCAATAGAGATTTTTGGGGCCGATACCAACAGCTGATTTTTAAGGAGGCATATCGGCCAATACCAATCCGATTTCCAATACCAGCCCGGCAGCTTGAAGAGCAGTGTCAAGCTGGTAAGTCTGTTGTAGGGGAAGGGGAAGGGAGAAGAGAACGGGCATGGGGGGCAGATCAAGGCCCCCTGTGGTGAGGGAGGGAGCGGGGCTGGGATGGGCTGGGGCAAGTGCTACCCAGCCAGGGCAGAGTGCGGTGAGGGGAGGGGGTGGTGGCTCCCACTGCTGTGCGCTGCTTGCCTGGGAGCTGTTCATCCAGCAGCTCACCTAGCACTTGCCCAGTGGCTCCCACCACTGCTCCTGCCAATCATCCGGGAGGGTATGGCAGGGGGGTGTACCCCAGATCTGTGTGGAGTGGGTGGGGCCAGGGCTGCACCAGGCTGCACTCGGGGCAGGCAGTGGCAGTGCTGGGAGTAGGAGCTATGGGGTAGCTGCAGTTCCCCACCCCATAGCCCCGCTTCTAGCGCTGCTGCCACTGCCTCCCACCCTGAGCACAGGCTGGGGCAGCCCTGGCCCCTCCTACCCGTGCAGATCTGGGGGCACACATATCCCCACGCCCTCTCGGACAAGTGGCAGGAGCAGCGGCAAGAGCCGCTGGACAAGCAGGTGAGTGGCAGGTGAGCAGCACTTGAGCAGCCAGATGAGTGACTCCTGGACGAGCAACGCACAGTGGTGAGCCACACCCCGCCCCCTGTGCCCCCCAGACAATTCGTAGCTCTGTCCCACACCCTGCCCTGGCTGGGCAGCGTTTGCCCCAGCCTCTGTCCCAGCCCCACTCCCTCCCTCACCATGAGGGGCCTTGATCTGCCCCTCCACACCCTTCCCTTCCCCTCCCCTTTCAACACAACAGACTTACCAGCTGGACACTTCTCTTCAAGCTGCTGGGCTGTGATCCTCACCACCTACATGCTGCGCTGTGGCTGTGCATGCACAGGCCATTTATCGGCCAAATTATTGGCCATATCAGACCAATTTCCGATACAATTTTCTTTATATCGGTGCCAATATGATATCAGACTGATGTATCGGTGCACCTCTACTAGTTATCATAACTGTGACTGCTGGGGGCCCTTAGTAGCTATCCTGCAGTCAGGTCTGTGACAACTAGTTCAGATACAATTTTACAAATAGGTACCTAGCATGGATACAGATTACAGACTTCTCAATTCACTAGTCAAGGGCTAGAACACTGCTAGCAGGGGAAACCCCAGACTGTTTGCTGACAGAGGTCTGAAGAAGTTGGAGGAAAGTTGACATGCTGCCATTCTTCTCAGGCTCTGACGAAACCAAGTGACACATATTACATGTGGTCACACTCTAAAGACTGAGAAATCATCTTTGGAAGATTAAGGGAAATATATTTATATGGACCTGCTAAAATATAGATGGTGGAATCTTATGAATCATGAATCTTATATATATGTGATAGCAGGAAACATGGGAAAATACTTAAAGGAACTCTTGATATCCTTCCTAACAACTTTTACTTACAAGCTATTCATAATATAAAACATATTCCTAATAATTTTTTGTGCATCTCCAAAACTGAATATTACTTTCTCTCCGGAGTTGACTGGAAACCATGAACACCTATTTAATATGGTTCTACATACCTCAGCCATTAGATTTATGTCTGCACCATGCTTTCTAACAATCTTGAAAAGACAGAGCTTTGGGCTTTCTTGACTTCAGCTAACTTTTTAAAAAGGGAGATGGAGAATGTAATAATTATACATAATACTGACTCAAAGGAATCACTCAAAACACTTTTAACACAATGCAATCTAAAGCGGTCCAGGACATCACTGTAGATGGCTCAATCAAGATCTGTGCTCAGTGGGCAGTGTGGTTAAAAAAAACTCAGCAAAATCAGGATGCACAAAGAATAAGGCAGTTAACAATACACAGAACTGTATAATGCCTTTAGAAAAATAAATTATATGGCTTCATCTGGAATACTGTGTGTTGCACTTGTCACCCCATTTCAAAAAGAGATATTTCAAAAGGAGTTCAGAGAAGAGTACAAAGAATCATCAAGGGCATGGAAAATCTTTCATGTGAACAGATGGCAAAGACTGGAAAAGACATAAATAATAGAGAGTAGATAAAAGTATATTAAATAACATATGCAAGGTCAACAATCTGTCATCAACAGTGTGCAAAATTGACACAGCTCAGTCCTGAAGCAGACCAAGGCAGCAGTTGTTAGATAATCTGCCACTGGATGGCACATTCTCATGCAAAACGTACGAACAGTGGCATATATAAACTTCATTTTTTGGCATACTTGGCAGGCTGGATAAAATCTCTTCATGGGCTAGATCTGGTTGCAGGCTGCCCATCACTGATGTAGGGAATCTTGATCAAGGATGCCTGCTCTCCTTGTCTATGATATAAAAACAAGGATACATTCAATTTTATTAAAAAGTCAGACATTCAAAACTGATCAAAGGAAATTTTTCACATTTCATTAAAATGATTAGACTATAGAATTAATTGCCATAGAAATAATTGGGGCAAGATTCTAACAACATCTGAAAAGCTATTGGATATGTATGTGGAAACAAAAATCTCCAGTTACTATAGTTATAATGAATTTTGGAGGGGTATCAAACCCCATATTTCAGAGTAAGACCTAATTTGGGGTGAGGGCATTAACTCAGTGGGGTTGCCTGGAGGCATCTGATACTTGTCACTGTTATGGACAGGAGAGACAGATCTTAGTTCTGATCTGGTACAGCAATTCCTGTGTCACTACATGCAATACAGCCCCCATTGTTGATGCCAAGAGTTACGCTGAAACAGTGATGCATTATAGACTAAAAATTTGCCACCAGGGATACAGCTTGTTAAATGGTAGGATGCAAATGAAAACAGAATTTGATCTATTTATGAATTCAGTCCCATGATCCTCAAGTGCAAAATGTAAGCACATTGTTTATTTATGATATTAAAAGTATATATTATCAGTCAATCTCCAAAAACTATCCTCTGCAGATCAGGCACCAGTTTTTTGCTTTTAAATCCTCATTCCATTACACTTTATTAAGTGTTAGGATGTTAATTCATTCTCACTAGAAATCCGGGAATCTGTATTAAGAAACTTTCGCTAGTTCTATTGCTTCTTTTAAAACCAATAACATCCCGATGCCCTTGAGATTGACTTCACAGTGGTATAAGACAGGAATAAATCCAAGGAAGTCAATACAGTTACACCAATGCAACGAGAGTGAAATCAGATTCAGACCCCGACTGTCTGGGATCTGAGTCCTGTAAACATGATTGCCAAGTATTTTATTCACAAGCCTAGTTCTATTTATCACAGAGGTTATCATATTCAATTCTGTGGAACAATCACAACTTTAATATTTTAAGGGCTCCATCCTTCTCTATTCTACCAATGGACACCATCCACTAAAAAAAAAAATGATTCTTTTGATCCCCACCAGCATGGGGATGTGGGTTTAGGGCTGTGCAAGGGCTGCACAGGGCAGATAGGAGTTCCTCTCCTGCATGACACTTTAAAGCCAGCACCCACATCCCATGCACAGGGGCTCTCAAGTGCCCTGTAGGGAGTCAGGAATAGCTTCTTCCCCATGCAGCACTTCAAAGTATTTCAAAGTTCCTCATGTAGGGAAGAGGTAGGAAGCATTATCCCCTGCTCCCCTCCCCCTGCAGACCAGCCGAGGAGGGGATGGGAACAGAGGTGCAAAGCCCCCAAACCCAGGCAGTCCTCACTGCCCTGACCAGGCTGAGAGGAGAGCACAGAGGCATTCTTGTGAGAGAAATTGTCTTGTAAGAGAGATTTTCCAGGTTGGCACCTGGACGATCTTTTCATGGAAAGCTCATGTTTCCCCTGGAAGAAACTGATCTAATGCTTGTCCCCTTGTCACTTCTACCAGAAATGTAACATTTGTGCACAGCCACAGTCAGTTAAGCCCCAGCCTTGCAATAGGATCTAAGCAATTAGAAGAGTCTGTGCCACAGAGCGCTAATGGTAAAACTGAGGTTTTAGCTAGGTTTCCTTTGTTGTTTGTATGAGTCTTTTACTGGCAACAAGGGAGAGAGAAGCATTTTAAACCCTGAAAAAAATCATTTATAAGCTCATAAAATCTGGTACAGAAAATAAGAGACAGGTTTTAGAGTCCTGAAAAAATATTTTTCACTCATCTTTTTTCTAAGAACTGATTAGATTTCAAGTCAATGATATCCCTTTAGGACTGTGCTTATAATAGAAATACACACTTTCTGCGTCTATGTATTCAGAGTTTTCTATAAGTCAGGAAAACTAGAGGCAAGACCACAGGCTTGAAATTGAATTGTAACAGTAGTGGTTTGGGTCTCCTAGGAAAGTAATTAAAGCACTCCAGGCAATAATGGTATAACACCACCTACGTTAAAATGAAGGAAATGGACTGTAATGGTTCTTGTACTACCACAGTTATCTTTTTTGCTGCACTTCCCAGAGATGCTTCTAAAATCTGTTTATCTGACCTAAGATACACAGTCTCTACAAACTCTTTCAAATGATCTGGGAATAGCTGGCTGGATGCAGTTATATCTGAATCGCATGTTTTGTTTCAAAATCCCAGCTGAATGATAGGAGTCGCTGGCATGTAAAGTCAATAGTAGACTTGCTCTGATATTTTCTTTTTCTAAATGTGTTGTTTATGAAGATTTCCTTAAGAAAAGTGGAAAAATGACTTACAAATTTGGTTGTGTTTAGAACCAACCTGTTACAGGTCATTGAGAAAACCACTATCATTCTCAGCTTTGGTTTCCATCTTGACAGTCAACGAGGATTTTTTGAGGAAAAAATAAGGATGTTTGATTACTGGTGTTCCAAATGACTGAAAAGCATCTGCAAAAGGTTCAAAGCTAGTAACAAATCTGAAAAGGTTTTAGTTCTAATAGATAGAAAATATTAAGGAAATAACATTGCTCTTACTACACTCCGATTATCAGGAAAATAACAATTATTTTGCTGAACTCGTAACTACTAATGTGCTTTTTTCAAGTAGAGTAGTTGTCAAGGACTTTGAACCATTCTGAGAAAAACTGCATTGAGCAGGGTTGTGACCATCAGGTGCTGTGGCCATCAGGCTATTCTATACTGTGTAGCAGTCACAGGATGGTGGCTTGATCATTTGTATGACTGTGTCATGGATATACTCCCTTACCTATAGGCAATGGAAAAAGGCTTTTCATATAGTGGCACCTTAATGAGCTGTGTAGTGGAGCAGAAGTAAAGACCACGGGGATTCAGTGTGGTGAGAGATTAGAGGAAGCACAAGATATTTGGGAGATGAGTCTGCATTAAAGTGTTATCACAACTGACTTTGTTATCAAATATCCTTAGCGTTCTTTAAAGGCAATCTGCAGATTTAAAGAATAATTTAAAAATACATAAAATGGTAAGCCAATACTGGAAGCATTTTCATAAACTTCCTGTATAATACAGATGCAAATTTTGCACATTCTGTCACATACAGATTTTTATGCATGCATGGTTCAAGGTTACCTACCTAACAGTTGGTTAACTAGGTCCTAGCTTAGATTTTAAAAAGTAAGGGTAGCACAAGTAAGAATAGCAGTCCTTAAAAAAAAACAACCTTTAATAAGTAACTTGAAGGTGAAACTGCAGAACAAGAAGTCACACACAAACTGGATTGTATTAACCATGGTTTCAGAAGGGACTCTCATTTCATCCCACCTGTTAACTGCAAGGAGGAAGGGTCCCTCCAGGTATTAACTGCCTTATTGATTGCAATTGATCTCAACAACCTATTTATTAACTCTCTTAGCAATATCCCCTCTCCTGCCCCTTTCCCTTCTTCATACAATCTTTTCTCCGCACCAGTCCTTTCATGGCATGAGGCAAAGTACATTGTTTCCTATGAAAGCTCATGCCTATCTGAACCAATTAGTCTCTAAGTTGCCTCCATGATCTACCTTCTGCCATACTGTGTTTGGGTGAATTTTTAAGACAGCACAAATTTCTTGAACCCTTTTTGAGTTCAAACTTATTTTATGGCTGTAACATTTGCCTAGTTTTCCACTCATGGTATTTTAAGTTTTTCCCTGTCCATGTCATCATCAGATGAGACACAAAACAAAGTTGATATCACCACCCAATTTGGTTTTTAGGTGGTAATTTTCACAGGAATGTGCCACGAGTTGTGGGTAAGGTAGAATTTCTGGTTGGTCCCAGGTGTCGTTTGTTATGCAGAGCTGCCTTTAAGTTGCAACGGTCTCATCTAAACACAGCAGCATGCCATGCAGTGGTGGGCAGCAAGGTCATGCTGGGGTGGCTAATGCTGTGCAGCAAACAGATGTCCTTGGCTGTGTCAGTCACTGCACTGCACATTTTCACACTTTTCTTTTACTTTATGATCGCGAGTCCTTGAAACCTACTGTTGAAAAACCCAAATGCTGCAATTCTCCAGTGGTGACTCGGGCAGGGGTGCCCAACCCCCAGGCTGTAGCCCAAAGGGTTGGCTGCAGGTCCGCAGGAGTGTAGGCTGCCGGACAGGAAGTGACTGCAGACCGGCAAACCCCAGACTGGAAGTGACCGGCAGCCAGTATAAAAAAGGGTCGGCTGCCTGCCCGCAGTACGGGAGTCACTGCTGGTTTGCCAGTCCTCAGCATAAAAAGGTCGGGAACCCCTGGACTAGGGGACAGGACTAGGAGTGATGGCCTCAGGCTGCAGCAGAGGAAATTGAGGCTGGAGATTAGGAGAGACTTTCTGATTATGTATGTGGTCAAACATTGGAACAACCTACTATATTTCAGCATAAGAAGCACTCCCCTCCAATCAATATGGGGGGAAAAAGCCCTTCATATTCACAACCGAAGTGGAGGGAGGAGCAGGCAGTGGCTGCAGCTTTGACTTCATCCCTAAGCCTGGGGCTGGCACCAGTGCAACCCACGACAGCGTCCTGACCCCTCACCTCCTGCTTCCCCTCTGCCCATTCCCCACATTATGGCCAGGCGGGGGCTCTGGCTCTGGCTCTGGCTCCAGCTAGGGTCTCTGGCAGGCCCGGAGCACATGGGAACTGCTCGCCCTGCACCAGGGCCAGGCAAGGGCTGAGCTCCCACGTGGGGTGCTCCGGGCAGAGCAGGGGCACCCCTAAAGGGGGGGGGGCAGACTGGGGGAGTTTGAGGTGGAGGGCGGCAGGGGAAGAAGTGGGCAGGGCAGAGGCAAGGGGGCCACCTGCGCTCCCTGCTATAGGAGGTGGTTTCAAACGAACCCTCCAACGCTCAGACTCTACGTGGGAAGATGTAACAAGTGTCCACATGTAGAAAATGATAAGGAACGCGTACAGTCTTCAGAGCTAGGATCTCATTCTTGGGGCTGCCTTACATCCCGGCCGCCCTCCCTCCAGTCCAGTAAATACGGTACCTCGAGAGGTTCTTCCCCTCGGAAAGGCCTCAGAGCGGCCCGTGCTGCCCCAGGCCCCGCCCAGCCCGTACACGTCACAGACTGCCGCGACGCACCTCCCACGCGCACGCCGCTCTCCTCCAATCAGCGTCCCCGGAGCGCTGGAGCCCGGCAGTTCAAACCGCTGCTGGGTGGTGGCGCGGGACCGTTGGTTCGTCCCCAGCCCCGCTCCCCCCAACCCGGCGCGGGGCCTCGGGCAGCGCCATGGAGACACGGCTGGGGGCGCCCGGGGCCCACCCCGCCCGCCCC